>NW_018127892.1:4017993-4030224 GCF_001952655.1 Monopterus albus | reverse complement strand
CAGGAACGTATTGTTGCTGTCAGGTACAGGGAAAAAGCTGCTTGTGGTGTTTTGTTTTCTTACATGTTGCCTAACCTGGAGTGAAATATAAGGTTGACAGGTTTATAACCAAGGCATACTAGAAATGATTTAAAGACTCTTTATTTTTGTAAAAAATTAATACATAAACAAAAATGACATGCTCACCAGCACGTGGCGCATCAACGGAGCCCAGTAGTCATGTACTTTTCACTCTCATCTGCCCCATTTGGATTGTATTTAAACTCGAAAATCAATACCAGTATATATTCTAAACCATCGTATGAATCCACTCTCCTTAGATTATCTTAAACTGCCCGTATTTGAGCACATTTTCTCTGTCATCTATCTGGCTCCAAGTCTCCTGTGGCCACTACTGTACATAAAATATACAGTATCTCTGCAGAACTGCCAAAGCCACCGAGGCAGCTACATCTCACTGACATTTATCACTATTATTCTCATTCTCGTCTTGCCTTTATTTGGCAGTGTTTCTGGAGGAGCCTACACCTTTTCTCCTTCTGTCACTATCTCTTTTTCCATTCTGAACAAGGCTGAGCTGAAAAGGTCTGCTGGGTAGAGGCGTCTGGGTGTGCTTTTCTTCCTCTGCTCCCTCCCAGTCTGCAACTTTCAACCCTTTGGCTCTGCTCCTTTTTCAGAAACACTGGACTGGACATTTTTTTGGAGTATAAAAATACTAATGGACTTACAATACCTGCACTGTACTTGGGTTGCCTCTGTCTAACTTGGAGAAATCTGATGTTCCTTCAGTCAAGCTCTCTAGCGCCACTCCAACTCAGGTTGTATAATTAGTCTAATAATAAATATTAGCCTAATAATAAGTATCCATGGAAACTCCAGCCCAAATGCACTCTTTCTTTTGCTTTTCATATCAGTGCTCTATAGTTTTGGTTTGACATTTTGGCTTTTGAATGTATCCATGACTACAGTACATTCAGCCTCTGTGTGATTTGCTTTGATTGCAGAGTGGCTAATCAGAGGGCCATGAAAATGTGACTTAAGGACTCTGGTTTCTGCTCAGGGCTCCCTCAGCAGGGACACTGTGCTCCATGCTGAGACCCTCTGGGTTTTTTCTCTGAAATCAGGCCTATGAGAAGAGGCTTAGACCTCTCAGGTGGATGCTTGTTTGAAAGTGGTGCAGGGTAATTGGCTTCTAATAGGCTGCGAAATGAAATTCACCCATTATTCATCCCATTAAATTGAAAGAAAAAGTGTGTCCAAATGTTTGAGTAGTACAGCCTTTACAACCTGATATGGTGTTTATTTAACACACTAGCTTTTGCATGTTGTTCAAGGTGTTGTCAGATATTGACATGCTGCAGACATTATATTTTATCGCAGGGGACAGTAGTCAAGACAATGTGTTGCAGCTTGATGTCTGCATTATGTTTAGAAAACTTCATCTTGCACAATTGATTGGGTGCACATGTTCTTCTTCATTCATGCATGAAGGTTTGTCCATACATATATGCATAACTGTGTGCTTGTAACTGCATGTGTGAGTGTGTGTGTGTGTGTCCTGTTTCTGTGCTGAGCAGTTTATGGCTGTTCCGAGTGAAGGAATTTCAGAACAGCAGAGTTTCAGGGTGCTGTTTTCACGCACCACTGAAGCCACAAATTTGATTATTTTTTCCCTCCACAAGTAGTTTGGAGTTTGTGTGAGGCCTGCCTCGCACACCGCTGCCTCGCACACCGCTGCCTCAGACCATTCTGGACAGCGTCTCCTCTGGCACCAGTCTGCATCATGCATTGTCATCTGCAATTCTGATTCCATTCAAAATCTCTTGTTGAATAAGTAGTGTTTTGTCCTGCTCTGCTGAGGTTTGGTCAGTTTGGCCTCTGCACTTAACATTTTACTTTATGTGTGTCACACACAAAATACACTTCAAAAAACAGTCAGGCCTCAGCTGCCATTGTTTTCCCAAACACAGGCAAATGAAGATGTTGGACCTGAAAATGTCACTTTATTTATCCCACAGAGGCTTCTTGTCTGTCTCTCTCTTATTCTCTGAGGCAGCGGAAGCACAGCTACTCATCACGGGGAGATTAAACAAGGAGTGTCACAATGACACAGTGAGTTTGATAACAGGACAATAGAAGCCCTTTCAATTAGAGTCCTTTCTCCAAAAAGATTGGCTAAAAAAGGGATTTCTTCAATAACTTGTGTTGTGTCTGTTTATTCATTTTGAAATTAAAATGTATCTTCCTTTAACCTCCTTGCAGCCTGAATTCAATAGCTCTCTAATATATTCCCATGAAGATAAGACAGAGCTTCAAGGAGCACTTTAGACTGTGTAATTAGTGAAGGCAGAAGGTGAACAATAGAAGTTTGGATTTATTGATAGCACATTTTGAAAGGACATTTGGAAGGAACTGGGCCTCATGCAAGAGCCAGCTGTACGAACAGATTTGTTCCTAAGTGGCACTCACAAATTTTTATGCACAAGCAAAATTCACAACTGGTCCAGATTCGGCACATAAATCATGAACGGATTGCCTTTATTTGACTTGCTGAAAAAAAAAAGCTTTGAGAAGAATTAGGGAGATAGCGGAGGTTGTCCTCTGCTGTCACTATCTCGGCAGTGTTTTTAAATTATTTAAATTTTGAATCTCCCCCCTCAGGAGTGAGCAGCATTGAAAACAAAGCAAAGCCACCTGACTCTGACTCTGGTACTTTGTTAGGAAACTTAAACATGATGCTACCATTCTGAAACAAGTAGCTGAAGTCTCTGCTTCCCATTCAGGATCAGACTCTGTTTTATATATCTTTGTGCGATTTCAGCTGCAGCCATAACATAAGGTAAAGATTTAATGAGTGTATTTTCCTAAATGCCAAACTAATGCTTTAATTGAGAAACTAATTGGTACTCAAAACATAATTTGTTTGCAGCTGAATTGTTAAGTGAAGTCTGATATATGAGAGGTGTAGTGCTATTTGATGGCGTACCAGAGCACACCTATGGTGCATGTACGTGCTTAAATTGTTGCTTGTTTCAAGCACCATGTAAACACCTCTCCTACGGTGGCAACTGTGCTCACACCATCAAATAACACCTTTCCTACGGTGGCAACTGTAACTGCTCACACCATCAAACGTTAGACTGGTTTTATTTTCTGGTGTGGCAGAGTAACATAATGGCATGACCTGTCATCAACTGTCTCATAAAGCCATAAGAAATTAGATGCACTCCATTCAAATCCTACTGAATGTTCACTGAACTCCTCCTGCTACATGCCAACCAGCAGCAGTGATGACATCATCTGTGTGTGGGGCTCAGGACCTGTGAGCATGTGCCAGATTTTGACCATCCTGCATCTGCTTGCACCATGTAGGCCTAGCTGATCACTCACCCACTGAGAGCCACTACTGATCATTGCATCTGATGTTTGTCTACACTGCAGCTCCTCTAGATTACACCCTAGTTTGTCAGTCTGTATGATCTGAGTTTTGTTCTGTTACTTGGCTTTTATAAACAGCTGTATTCAACACCACACTTTGTCGCTGTGCACAGTCCATGTTATCAAATATGTGACTGGACAAAACACAAACGCTCCCGGGTGCCAACTGCGCATTGTAGCAGGCATTGTTTAAGTCGATCAATCACAACCACACCTTAAATTTTAATATCATAACTTAGAGCATTCCATTTTGCAGGATATACACTTGACTGATGCTTGGATCTTCAAGTGCTCACACACTTCTTATATGTTGTAATGTTATAAATTTCGACTGGATTAGGCAAATACTCTTTTCCTGGAGAAAAAAAAGTGGCAGTGTCATTCCAGTGTGTTCCGGCAGCACCACACCCACGGTTAGCACTGATGACTGTGTTTGTGGATTTAATGGTAATGGTACAAAGATGTGGCACAAGTCAACGGTAAACAGTGTTAAATAGAAAAGAGTTTGGACAAAAATGAAACCTTTTGGGGTCAAGAAGAAAACATGGTTTATGATAATGTCTTGGTGATTTTTAGAAACTCTCAGTGGTGTCAGAAGCTACTGTCGCTAGTTGTGACATCCCCTCTGTTATTTATGTCAAAGACTGGTTTTACATTCACATTCATGTATAAAAATGCTATATATAGCAAAAGATACATTATGGTGCTGAACTGTTCACTTATGTTTCATTGGGTGTCACAGTGCATCCTACACATCTGATGGTGTCATGATTAATGGGAATCCAGAATGTACCTAAACAGCATCCTTTCAGCCCTCTCTGTGCTATTCTTAATGAGTCAGTCATCAGCCGTCTCAGACAGCACCTTGTCAAATTTGATTTCCTTTCCAGTCCGATCTCTAAAGCCAGAGGGCCAGCTGCTTCTAACTTTAGGGCCTGTTATCTACTGTGCCCCTCTATTGCCTCTGGCTGCCCCCCAGTCATGTCTGGCCTCAGATTTAGTCAAACCACAGCTAGTTTACAGATAATTATCAGGCTGAGGCCAGCTGTGTGGCACACATCCACTGGCCCTTTGTTACTAATTGAATTAGACCCCATGCTGGAGGTGAGAAAGAAATGAACAGTTTCCCCCAGCGAGCCATGTGATAAGCAGACTTGGAGCGTGGAGGCTGAGTCAGAGTCAGAGCGGCATGCTGGTATATGTGCTCGATGTGGCTCACTCAGCGCCGGAGTCACATTCGCCCTGATGCTGATGTTTCTGTCAGGCTTCATTTTATGCTGTGTGTCAATGGGGGTCAAGTACAGCAGACAATTAAAAACAGACTGCTGCCAGGCTTCCTATGAAAGGTAAAGAGCCCACAATGTCTTTGTTTATTATTCCCTCTTTTCACCATCTGCTTTACAATTTATTGTCTAGCTAGATATACAACCAGCAGCAGCTTTGATTTTTAAGAGTGATCATAAAAATACAGTAGATCATTTTCATTATGAACACTGTATTTATTATCTTCACAGCTCTGTGCATTGAAAATCACTACGCCTTACTTAAATCACAGTCAAACATGCGCCTACAGAGATTCTCCATACACTATTTATCCACTGCCTTGCAAATGTGTCATTTATTAAGGAAAAAAAGGATAAAGTGAAGTGATAGCATGCATTTTTTATACAAACAAGTCTTTGCTCGTGTCCTTGACTCAAATGTTACACTACTCCAGGTCTTATTTCATCCTTACACATGTTCTCATTTCTATATTACTGTCATCTCTGCAGGTCTTCTTTTGAAGTTGGATATTTCTGTCACAAAAATGAAAAATTGTAATTAAATCAATGAATAATTAAACTGAATCAGGTGAGTGTGGAATGAAATGACATCTCTAAATTTCAAAACAAAAGCACAAAGTAGATGAAAACATGTGGAAGTGTGAATTTAGTTCCTGCACTCGGTGGCTTGTGTTCAGTATAATCAAACCTTTCTGTGCCACAGCCACTTTCATTCTTCTGTCTCGTTGCCTGACTAAAGTATGTGATGTTTGTCAGAGCAGCCTTTGTGCAGTAAAAGTCTGGCTGTGCTGTAGAAAGTAGGCCATTTAGGCTGATGGCTGACATGGTCCTGTGTGACCGTGGAGGGCTTAACAGTTTATTTCTGGACGTTCGGTCCATCATCTGTTAACATTTTTGGTCTGATGAACCTTGTGGCTTTACAAGCAGAGATTAGCATCTGTCTCTTTCCACAGCATTGTGGGACAGTTATGTAAGTAAATGATGTAGCACTCTGCCTTCAACTGCTCTGTACTCTCAGTGGGACACTGTTATGAAATGTGACACAAGTAATTTGGTTGTCATCTTAATTATTTATATACACCTCTCTTGGATGTGAAAATTGGGTTGTTGCGCTCTGTTGCTCAAAAATCTGTCATTCTCTCTGAATTAAACTGAATGAGAATAATGTGGAACTAGTGTCAGACCTATGTCAGTATGAGATAAAGCATCCATCCATCCATGTATCCATTATCTATACCACTTATTCCTGAATAGGCTGGAGCCAATCCCAGCTGACATTGGGCGAGAGGCAGGGTACATCCTGGACAAGTAGCCAGTCTATCAAAGGGCTGATAAAGACAGACAACCACACACACCCACACACATTTGAAATAAAACATCTTCTATTATTTATTGTTTTAGATCCCTATTCATAATTTAGAATGTTATACATTTGCTCATCTGTCTTTCCAAAACAGGCCATAATTTGTTATGTTTGCTTGATATTAAAATGAGCTTTAAAACCAGTTTTTTTCTGCTGTGTGCTTTACAGTATTTCCCACATTACAGTACATACACATCCTTTTCTCCAAACACAACACCCCTTCTCTGTCTCTCTCCTCCTCACCATGTTCAAATTACAAGATGCAGTTTTGTGCCGGTGTGCCACAGGGACCATGCATGAAATTTATTGGCCCCGAGTCTCGCCATTTGACACGCAAGAAGCGGCTAACAGATCTTGTGCCATTTCCCATCTCCTACGGCTCCCGTGTAAAGCTGACCTTTCCTGCCTCCTGGCTATATTTAAGCCCTGAGCACCAGAGGCTTACGGTGCCATGGTAAATTTTATTATCAGCGCTTTCCATTTGTCTGACTTAATTCAGGCCTGCTGTAGATTGTGCTGAAGCTTGTCGTATATTTACACTCCACTATGGCAAACAAGGGCACTGGTGACAAGCCCAACCATCAGGACTATAGTGGGGGATGATGCCTGGTGAAGCATACCTTTGAACGACTCTGAGGAGCAGCCACAAGATTAGAGCTTCTATTTACAGTGCACATCACCTGCCGTAAGGTGTGAGCAGATTAAAGAAAGAGGGAGTGATATTATTCCACGAAGCAGGGAGTTGACCAGAGAGTCAAGTACAATGGGACTTGACATTTTGAAGAATCTCAGCTGGTAAAATGCCATAGATTTCAGCCAAAGACACATTTATCAGCCTTCACCATTTGCTGTCATTAGTGCAGTGTGTTGCATGAGCTCACGAACGCACATGAGCACCCATACATCCACACGCATACTTATTCTTTTTCAAACTCTCGCCCAGCCATCTGCTTAACCATTCACTGACACTTTCTTTTTTTCTGCACTTTGGCAGAACTGAGGTGGGAGTTCAAAGGGTGCTCCAGGTGGATCTGAAAATGGAAAGCTTCCCAGAGCCGCTGGGTAGCCGCTGGATGGCCTGGCAGGGGGAGTACCCAGCCAGTCGTGCAGCTACACAGGAGGCTGAGACGGAGATCCGACTGGCACAGGAGGACCTAGCGGGCATTGTGCCCCTGGCCATGGTGAGTAATGTCACTTCCAGCTCAGTGCAACGCCCAAATGGATGGCTGCATACTCATCACGCAACAGATAGTGCAACACCGCATTCTATTAATTATACACTTTCAATCAACATTTTTGCACTTGTTTTCTTTAGGCACCTTAATACTTTGCACTGGAAATTGAGAATTGCTGTGACTGGCAGTTGCCTCAGACAGACAAAATGAATGTATTCATGATCTGGCCACATGTATTTTTAGTAAAGTTTTTAGAAACCAAAGCACAGGTATATCAAGCAGGATATTTGCTTTTTCGTCAAGTGAAGTAAAAGTTCTTTCACTGACACTGGAGTACTGACACAAACAACGAAGCACAGACAGGGCATGAGCAGCTGCTTAGCAGGAGAGCAACAAAGTACTGTACATTTACTGTACATGTAGTACTTGTGATTTATTTGAGTATTTTCACTTTTTACATTTACTACATTTCAGAGAGAAATGTTGCACTTTTTTCTTCATTACAATAATCTGGCAGCTATAGTTTCTAGTTTCCTTTTCAATGTAAGATTTTACATACAAAGCATGCAAGTTATTCTTAAAATACAATATATTTTAATACCATATACTAAATTGCCTGTAATTTTTCATAATCAAACTAACTTAAGGCCACTGATATACCATAGAAATGACATGCCACATATACACTAACACAATGGAATTCATCCAGTTATTTTCTAAGACACACAACCTGGAATGGGCCATTTTGGACTGATACTTGATACTGCACTTGATACTTAAAATATATTCAGCTGAAAATCTTTTACTTTTGCTCTTATCACTGTACTTTATATACTGTAGTAGTATTACTGTGTAAACTTAAGGTAAAGGATCTGAGTACTTCTTCTACCACTTTAACTAGAGAAGGCAGAGCGTGTTTAGGAGCAGGCCAGGACGAGAGCATCTGCAGCTGCCAGCAGGCTTCAGATGAGGTCTGGAGGCTGGTTCTGGCCTGAGGGGAGCCCTGGAGCTGTGTGTGTCTCCCTCAGCAAGGCACAGCTCCACTGTTGTGTAGATTATCCAAAGCTTCCCCTATAGAACTTCACACGGAGAGCCTTTCACACATCTCCGCAGCTTTGTTCAGTGACCCAGAGAGCATCACATCTGATTTAGATCAAGAACATTCAGGTGAGAAAATTGTGTTGACTAAAGAGAGAGGCGTCACATCAGCACTGATTACTAAAACAAAGATCGCATTCATTTCTGTGTCAGTGCATCTGATCTGCATGATACAGACCTGACTGTTGTGTAGTTGATAGATGCCTGTGGGTGGCAGTTCCTGGATTCAGAGAAATGTACCGCATCCCCACTCACTGATCCAGCCTCAGGATAACTGAAGCCGTGCGTTTAATTCTGCAGCACTGTTCGACTTCCTTCTCTCACATCCTTTTTATGTCACTGATGTGACAACAGCCTGCTTCCCTTGCTCTAGGAGTATATCGTTAGCTTGTACACCTTCCACTGACAAAAACTGCAGGGATGATTTGCATGATTATCTAAAGCCTGTAATCATATTAAGAGAATACACCAAATAATTTGCTACTGCCTGCTTAAAGAAAAACAAATTTTCAATGAAATGTTTATTTGATTGATTTGATTTGATTTGGCTTTTGTGCATATATCAAAGGCAATACTTCCATCATTGTTTTGGTAAAATGAGTCTGTGAATGAGAGCACACTCCTCCAAAATCTCACATCAATCATTCCCTTAAGTCTCAGCTTTTTCACTCTGATTATTCTGCTCATTTTACATAGTAGAGGGGGTTTTATGGCTCGCTATCAATCATGTAACTTTTTCCATGGTGGCAACAATCCATCTTAATTAACCTGATGTTACAATTACTTGTTAAACTTGGATAAGTCAATTAGGGACAGGATAATTTAGGAAGGAGCCTCACAGGTGATAAGGATGAAAAATGTTTCAAATATATAAACCAGATGATTTTCAGTACCCCCTGCATGTACAGAAAGGCTTGATTTTCCCTTTTCCTTACCTTGATTTGCTATTCTGTTCAGAGGGCCTGTCAGGGAGTCAGTGAAGCAGCTGCTACTTTGTCAGAGAGTGTGGATAAAGTGTATTGAAGGATCAGGTTCACTATCACTGGAACATTTTCATCATCACATGTTTAGTGACAAAAGGTTGATTAGGACACTTTTATTTTATTTTTGCTTTACCATAAGGCAGTGCACGTTCTCTTCACTTTTCTTTTAGTGCTTCTCCTGCACAGCCTACTTCCCAAGATGCACAGCATCTCCAGCCACCCCATGGAGCTTATCGCATAACACAAATACAGTACTGTACATGCAGAGACTCATGAACTCTCTCTGTCTCTGTCTGTCCCCTTCTCTCTCCCTACTCTTCCTTGCTCTTACAAACACACACATAGCAGCACAATGCTTTCACAATCTGCATGCACCAATATGAGAGAAGCACACAAGCGAGAAGGAGGAAAGCTGAACTAGATTACTTGGAATCACTGTGGCATGAAAGGCTCACAGATAAGTTCCTCTCCTTCCCCCCACTACACTCCCTGCTGATAGAAAAGAGGAAGTAAGGTAATGTAAGAGCACACACACACACACAGCCACATCATCCCCCCCAACCCCCACCCCATTTGCAAAATCACCACCTTCTCTCTACCACAGGGAAAACTAAGTCAGTGATTCCAGTAGAAAACAGGTTTCTGCACGTAAAACTGAAGTCAATGTCACAGAGTAGTGAAGCAGGCATACTATATGAAATATATGTTCATCACATGCTCAGTAACAATACTGTTCATTGTGAGACCAGGAAAAAACTGTAACTCTGTGAAATACATAAATGTTGAATTCTTGTACAGAGGGTGCTCTCACTGTTCATTATGAGAATATCATATGGGAACCATGGGGAGAAGTGGTCAGACCTAATAACTCCAGAATGTCTGCTCACAGCACTAGAGCTGCAACCTCATGTTTTTACCATCTCAGCTACAGGCTGCGCGTTGATAAAACATGCACTGTTTCCTTCCAGATGTATGAAAAAAAGAGTTGAAGGTGACTGATCAGTATATATTTTCCATTACTTAGAAGCTAACATGTGGAAACTTTGCACAAAGAAATGTATCTTTATACGAAGCCCTTGAACACAGTGTGCAGTACAACCGAAAGTTTAAGCTACAATCTAGACATTTAGAATTGTTTAAATTTGATCTAAATAATACTATTAATACTAATACTATGTCTTTTCATGATAGCATTACCTGTAAATTTTGTGCTTTCCAGCCCTGAGTAGTACCTGCAGTCTTCCTGTCAGGCCACATGCAGCTAACTCCACCGATAGAGCAGCAGCAGGACCCTGAAAAATCACTCACTGCTGCTCATGTATCAAGATTCTTATCCAACTTCCATCTGGCTTTTATCTGCATTTTAACAGCTGGAGAGTCCAATGAGATAGAAATTATAGTAAGAAAATCAAAGGGAATTTGAAGAGTGAGGGGGCGTAACAATGGGAAAGACTCTGCTTAGGCAGTATTCAGCATCTGATCTGTATTACAGTATGCTGATTTATCCCTTAGGACTTGAAACATTACTTACACATCTAGCAGGAACATAGCAACTCTGACATCCCATCAGAGTCTCACCAACTAGAGAAAAGCACGTCCAGTGTTCAGTGTTTTTGCCTCTTGTTTCATCCTCTAATGACTGAGAAAAAGAGCTGGGTCTCTGAGAGCCAAAGTAATGAGCTGCACAGTGCTGAGAGCTGGCTAGAGTTGCAGAGTGTAGCGTTGATCCTCATTTGGATCAGCAGTATTGGCAATATTACATCACACACAGTTGCCATTAGTATAAAAAAAATACTGTTTAATGGAGCTTTGAAAGACACGTGATTGTCTAGCTGCCTTTGTAGTTGGCTACAGTAGTGTAACTCCAATTAAAGATGGACAGAAAGCTCTTTTTAATGTATTCTATTCACTGCCATTGTAATGGCTGTTGTATTGCACTGCAGCAATGTCTCCACATTGTAATAAATAAAACCTCTCCAGATATCCTCATTCTTACTGAGACAATGTCTTTTCTTGTAATCCCAGATAATGAAACCACTGTGGATTATGTTTTTATATGTGTGGCAGTGAAGTTAAAATGTATGCTTCACTGAAATCAACTCTTAGTTTGACCCTAAGAAATCAGAATATATTGTGCTAATCCCTTTATTGCTAAGCACATGCATGGCCATTGTATGTATGTCCGACCCTAATGCTGTCAAGCTCTGCTCACACACACCTCTTCAGAAAGACCAACGACAGCAACAACAACAATAATAATAATGGGCAATCTAAACCTGGACCAGCTCCCTGACAACTCTAACATGTTAAAAGAACAGTGCTAGAACTTAGTCTTTCCCAGCTTTGAGACAAATCCACCAGACCAAATTTGATAAATCCTCTTTAGTCAGCATTGATCAATATCATACTCATACTAGGCCACACACATACTCTACCACTGGAGCTTTTGCTGTTGATGTTAATGATTATACTCCAGTACCCTGGGTCAGGAATACTGAAATTCCTCAATCCAAGTCTCAAATTATCAACACAACAAATAAAACACATTTGAATGCTCTGAATTCTTTAGAACTGGTATTTTGGCCCCTTTTGACCCATTTTTTATTAATACTGAATGTAATTTAAACATACATCTTTGACATTTTGTTCACACAAAGTCCATTAGATTTCTCTAAATCCATCTTTACTGTTTGTACAAACAGCCCAGATTCCCCTCTGTCTTCTAGCAGGCTGTTGTTGTTGTTGATGTTGTTTTTTCATCATATTGTACCAGCTCTAGCATTTCCATCACTGGCCTTGATTCATCACTAGAAAACTTGTCAAATTTACTCACTGTAGGCTGCATTTTGTGCAGTTTATTGCAACCAGGCATCCACAGTTTATGCCATTGA
>NW_018127892.1:3985993-4017933 GCF_001952655.1 Monopterus albus | reverse complement strand
AACAGGATTTTCAGCAATCTCCATACACAGACCAAAACCAACAATAAATTGCTTCTACTCACGATTAATGTCTGTCAGTCTTGTCTTGGATCAGCTTCATCTGTGTGATAGATCATTGTTGTTATTCAAAAACTATTAAAAAAACACCTCAGGGAAACACAACACAGCACTCATTTTTTTCATTTCAAAATTTCAGACCCAACTACGTCGCCTCAAAGGATCACAGCAGCTATAATTTCTTGAAGTTAGTACAAGTCAGAGTCAACTACGCACATGCGAGATTTTGTGCAAACTCTCTGATTTGTTTACATTCTGCTAGCTCCTCGTGGTCAGGTCTTGGGTTTGCTAATGAAGAAATATGTCATCTAGTCCAGTGATGTGGTTCACTGATATGTTTTTAAAGTTTTCTACTCACGATTAATGTCTGTCAGTCTTGTCTTGGATCAGCTTCATCTGTGTGATAGATCATTGTTGTTATTCAAAAACTATTAAAAAAACACCTCAGGGAAACACAACACAGCACTCATTTTTTTCATTTTAAAATTTCAGACCCAACTACGTCGCCTCAAAGGATCACAGCAGCTATAATTTCTTGAAGTTAGTACAAGTCAGAGTCAACTACGCACATGCGAGATTTTGTGCAAACTCTCTGATTTGTTTACATTCTGCTAGCTCCTCGTGGTCAGGTCTTGGGTTTGCTAATGAAGAAATATGTCATCTAGTCCAGTGATGTGGTTCACTGATATGTTTTTAAAGTTTTTTTGAACAACAATGGAGGTCTATGACATGGACGAATAAGCTGATCCAGGACTGACACACTGACGGACATTAACTGTGCGTAAAGGCAAGTCATTGTCTGTCATGTCAGGCAAGTCATTGTCATAAAGCTCTGCTGTTACGGCTGTTAAACTACCTCACATCTTATAGTTACAGTACACAACCCAGTAACTACTTCACCTTATGTACCCATGAACCGTGACATACCTGGTTTTAGGTACTGTGACTCTCTTAACTGTTTTCATTAGCTGTGTCTTAGTTATGCTATTTCTGATTGCTGATTGTGTGTTTGTGAGATTATGAAAGTTTTTGTTCTCTTGTCTCTTGAAAACGATATCTCAAAGTCAGTGAAACTACCTGATTATATAATGATCAACTACAACAACAATGTTGACAGTGAATGAAGGTTAAAGATGAAAGAAAGAAGAAAAAGAAGTATGAGTAGAGAAGGGGAGCTATGGAGGGGGAAGGGGCTATTTCAGAGTTAGTGGGCAGGGAGAAATACATAGGAAAACTCTCCAATATTTTTTAATCAGTTTAAGAGGGGAGGCTTCACAGAGGATGCTGAAGGCATCTGTTGATAGCTCTGTGGTTTTGCTCTGGAAAACCCTTTCATGTAATTAGCACTAATTAGTCTAATAAGCTAGACTGTATTTTTTATCATTGAAAAGCTGCTGTAATTGTGTTTTGACCAGAAATAATCTCATAAACCAAATGAGGATCCATAACTGATCATGTCTCTAAAGGTTGTAATGTAATAAAGCTAATGACGATTAGTAATGGGAAGCATACTTTGGGTTTGATCACATTTATGTCCTGTTACTCCAGAGGCTCTTCAGACCACTTCCCTTGCCCATTTAAGCTTTTGTCTAAATTGCTGCATCCTTGCTGGAATTATTATTTAAAAAAGTTTTTTTTATGGCATTTCCCCAGCCAAATGATGGGCTCTGCCACTGGGTGACACCTCTGGGAAGGTAGCGACATCATTTTAAAAGATGAGCTTTCTTTTTTCCTCTCCCTTTGAAGAGGGCTCCTCCTGTGTGTTGTCACAGACCCACCTGCACTGGGAGGGCTCGGAGCACTGCTCACCACTTTGTCACCAATTTCAAGCCAAGTTCTGCAAATACAGCAATTATTTCAAAAGCAAAAAAATAAAAAAGAGTGCTCAAAAGTTTTAGTCAGTTTAACAGGAGGAAGCGCCTCAGAACTCTTTCTGTCAACTTTAATACTGCTTGCCTGTATTAAAGTTGCTCTTTGCTTTCTCTAGTTTCACCCCCCCAGCCATTTATCTATCCTATTCATTTATTTATCTTTTGCTTGTTCCAGATGAACATATAATAATATATTATATTAGATTTACTGTCTCCTTTGTCCCTTGTCACCACCTGCCTCTTTGCCCTTTGTGGTGGCATCTTCCATTTCACTTAAAGTCATCTTGAGATAAATCTTAAAGCCAATAATTGGATGCCTGAGTAAATTCCCCTTCACAGTAGGAGGTTGATCCATTGTCTTTTACCATCTTGAAGTAATATGCTTGTGTCCAGGTTGCCCTCATCATCATTATCAATGCTGTGGATGCTTGGTGATGAAGAGGGAGCAGGCGGACAGGGCATACATCATATCTTGACTCATCAGTCTTCCTGTTCCAGACAAGACACCAAACTGTGCTCACTCACACAAGCATTCTCAAGCATAAAGATGAGGAGAAATGAAAGCAGCCGTTTGTATTCGCATACCGTTCCAACGTATCATTAAACAATACATCATCACCCTGGCCTTCTCTGGCCACTCTGACATGATAAAGTCATCTATCAACATCCTCCAGTGAATGTTTCATTTTACTCCTTTCTATTCCATTCCCTCTGTTGCAGTGCACATCTTCTCTGTCAGGCAGGTGAAATCTGGAGGACCATTTATCAAACACAGTTATACATACAGACATAAGCACTTAGATGGCAGCTAATCCTGCAGAAATGCATCATGTGTGCAGGTAATATTGTGGAAGCTGTTTATCAGAAGAGCATGTACTGTACACCGTGCAAGAAAGTAGCTGACTTGAGGCATCTAATTCCTGAGCCACTCTGTTCCACTAGTGCTTTGTCTGTGTTGCATGCCCCTGCTGTTTTAGAGGAACAGGATAACCACAGCATTTTTCCCCCCACATAGCATGAGTCATACAGTTTACAATAAGGCGGTGATGACTGGAGCCCAAGTGAGCAATCCGTCAGCATCCGCTACAGTGCAGAGGCTGATAATGAATTGGTAGCACTAACTGGGGCTGCTGCAGTACCGTATGCACACGTGGCATACTACATGTAATGTTAATTAGAAGAACAAATTGTGACAAATGGAGAACCTATGGTCAAAAGTATTTGGACAAGCTGACACGCTTCTTCACTGTGACTGCATGTACAGTAACAAGTAAGGAAGTGGGTGGATGAACTGTCTTTTCATGATACTGGTGAACACTGGGAGTATTCTTTCTTTCAAGAACAAATACTGGGGCCTAATTCTTCTAGTTTCACTCAAAAGGTGTATATACTTTGAAACCTTTTTGTAATTGAAAAGCTAAAAGTGAGTCGGACGGGTCTGTTACTTTTTCAAACACACTCACACAAGCTCTCTTTGTGTTCGCTGTCTGCCTTAGAGGAATATATTTTGCTACTTCTGCAAAGGTTGCTCATTACAGTGACAGAAAATTATCAGTGGCCATTAAGAAAGCTACTCCGGCTTCCTCCCACAGTCCAAAGACATGCAGCTTAGGTTGACTGGTGTCTCTAAATTGCCCATAGGAGTGCATGTGTGTGGTTGTTTGTCTATGTGTTAGTCCTGCGATGGATTGGCGACCTGTCCAGGGTGTACCCCGCCTTCGCCGATTGCCAGCCGGGATTGGCTCTGAATGAATGAATTAAGAAAGCTAACCCTTGTGCAAAGCTTTGAAATGTCCCTTAGCAGTGAGGTGAAATGACTTGTATGTTGTACTGTTACAACGCTCAGAAGATAACCCACAATGCATTGAGTGATTCGTGCACAAAACACTGCAGTTTATTTTTGCTATACCTAAAGAACGAGGTTCAGGAATTACTTATATTCTTGTTTCTCATCCCGCATGCTGTGAACCTGCATACCCATCACTACAGTCCTCCCATTTCATCCTGTCAGTTAGATTAAAAAATGTAGGGATTGGAGTGAAGGGCAGGATCCAGACTGACAGATCAGTCTCAAAGTGATAGGGTCTTCACATGTCCAGAGCTCGTATTTCCCCATAGCTGTTAACATCCCCCAGCACATTTATTCTGACTTCAATCCTGACCCACTGAGGTCTAAGAGGAATCTGTGTATATTTTAGCAGTAACAGCGAAGTTGACCTTTGTGCCTACTGAGTGAGGTCTCTGTCCAGAGGGCAGCTAAGCCAAGCTAAGCTGGCAGTATGGCTCTCAATCAGAGATGGGTGGAGAAATCAGACAGAGATCAGTAGGTCATCCCCTTACAGGGATGGTTGGCTGTTGGTGAAGAACTGTTCACTGATCGCCTGAGTGTGATAGATATCAGGCTGAAATTGAGCAGTGGCAGAGGCAGGGTTGTTTCCCTGCCTGCTGGCCTCCGGATAAACAGCAAGAGCAGGAGTGAGGGACTGCTGTACCAGCACCGGCATGAGTCAAAGCAGCCACCGGCTCCCTCCCCCTGAACCCCTGCAGCTCGTGCTCACTCATCTCTAGGTGAACACATATCTGGTTGTGTCCCTGCTGCCTGACCTTGTTTCTTCCAGAGCTGAGTGCGACTGTTGTTGAAATTCACCGGGGACACTCACTGCTCCATTCTGACCCATTGATCTACATGTATTACAAGTATAGCATTCACCAGAATTGCTGGGATTCATCCTATAATCTTAAAATATAGTATCTCTACATCCAGTGATGTTTTATTCACAAACTCATTTTCACAGCATGAAGAGAAAATCATGGCCACTGAGCTCAAGAGGGAGGCTCCATCCCTCTAGCATCAACCCTCAATAATTCCTATTGTAAGACTTTGTTTTGTAAGTGCAGGCACTCACTCTCTTAATGTGTTTTATTATTACAGACAGGCAGATGTAGAAGAGATGCCCTGGAGATGAATGGATGCACCACTATAACACTATTATTGCAGTTCATAAACCTACACAGAAAATGTCTGCCTTTACATTTTCTATGTCTCTTTCGAAAATAAAACTGTGATGCTTGATCAGATTTCAGATTGACCCTTAGAAAGACTTTGCTTTGTAGAAAATGAATTATATTGTCAAAAGCCATGTTGCCTAAGGAGCCGAGAACTGTTCCTAATGTAATAAGGACTTGACTTGTCAGCAGTGTGTCACTGTGACACCTCCCTGCAGTCAAAGTTTATCTATAAATCATGGACACTCATAAATAATTTACAGTTGAGAGCAATTCAATGTGACTAAAACGTCGATACATCCATAAACAGTTGAATAACCAACCAAGCAGCTCAGATAAAAAAGAATGAGTATGTGATATGTCATTGGTTGCCCTTCTTTTGAAGTTTGTGAGGGCAACAATGCAATATAAATAATTTCACTGCTGAGTCCATTAAGCTCAGGAGCTTCTGTTCAGGTTTCTGTAGCCCTCTTTACTTTAGAGAAATGTCCAGTAGGATCAGTGCAACCGTTTTGTCTTTTGATGTCTTCTTTCTTACTTTGCTGCTTTCACAGTCACACTGAAACATTTCAAGTCAAATTCAGGTCAGACATTTAGTAGGAAAATACTTTTATCTTGTAGTTGCACTTATGTCAAGAAACTGGCCATTGATTTTGACAATAAATGTGCTGCTTTTTGAGGGGCCTCAAAGAATCCAAGCAGGGTTTTGCTTTGGAAACCTAGATGCTAGCTAGGCTTAGCATAAAGACTGTAAGTAGGGGGAAACAGCTAGCCTGGCTAGCAGCTTGTGGTTTTACAGGGGATTACTTGCTGCACTACACTTTGGCCACATACAGTGAGTTCCTGGATTGATTGATTGCCATAATTAGGGTGACAGAAAATTAAACATGTCTGCTTCATACATATACTGTATATGCAGAGGTGAAATATTTCTTGTAGACCATATGATACTCAAGCTGTTAAAAATCCTCACAGCTTGAGGGAAGAAGCTTTTGAACAGTCTGGCCAAGAAGGCTGTGACACTTCAATACATCTGGATTGTAAGAGGGTGAAGAGGCTTTACTTCACACTATCAAGGGCCTTGAGGGTGTAGCATCTTTCATGGCTTTGTTGTATGAAGAGGAGAGAAGTCCTGATAATCTTTTCTACTCTCTTTACTGTTCTACTGTAAAATATTGTGGTTCACATCAGACAGCGATGCAGGTGGTCTGGATGCTCTCTGTGGTGCCTCTGTGGAATGTGGAGTGGATGGGTGGAGGAAGGCATACCTTCTTCAGTCAACACAGAAAATGCAGTACAGTTATACATCAGCGATGTGTACAGGAATGGGTTGAGTACACAGGCCAGGGGAGTGCTGATGCTCATGGTAGCGGTTCTGGAGGTACAGCTGTCAATCTCAACTGACTGTGGTTTACTAGTGAAAAAGTTCAGTAACCAGTTGTAGAGTAGGTGTTGTGGCCTAGCTGTGCCATTTTTATATTCGTGTGTTGTGGGATGTTTGTGTTGAACACTGAGTTAAAGTCAATAAATAGCATCCTGACAGGTGGGACAGGGTTGGGTGGAGTTCCTGAAGGGTCGAAGTGAGGAAACTGGAGGGGCTTGAGTGCAAATCGGAGACTAGACTTCATGTGCTGCTGTTAGTTAAAAGTCATTCAGACAGTACCTGAGTGGTTTTCTTGAACTATATGGAGATGCTAAAGATGTATGCAAAGACATTTTCCATCTGTCCAGCACAGGCTTTCATGGCACAGCCTAGAATTCTGTCTGGTCCTGCTGCTTTGTGAGGGTCAACCCTAGGGATGCTCTTTCTCATACTGTGTACAATCACATGCAGATCCTGGTCATCTGGGGGAGAGATGCTCTTCATCACCTGCACATTATTTAACAAATCTTACATGGAAGTTTTTCAGCACTTCTGGATAACAAATCTTACATGGAAGTTTTTCAGTTTTTCAGAAGGGCATCACTTCACTATCACAAAAACTGTGTTCAGGGTTTATAGTCCATGATGCCCTTCAACAAGTGTCATGTGTCTCTGCTGTCAGCATAGTTGACTATCTCTGTATTATTCTGTTTAGCCTTTCTGATGCCATGTACACTCATTCCTTGCTGCTTTGAGGGCTGCTTACTCCCTGGATCTGAATGTTGTGACTTGGATCTTCAGCAATGTCCAAACCTCTGCTGGCAGCCATGGCTTCTGGTTTGCCCTTGAGAAGATGATAGTAGTGCTCTAAGTGTGACATCATGAATACTCTTATTGATCCAGGCTGTCACAGTGTTTGTGTATCCCTCCAGATCAGTGCGGTCTTGTTATGAAGCTGCTTTTTTGAATATATTCCAGTCAGTGCTTTCAAAGTAGTCCTGTAGGACAGAGACAGCCCCATCTGGCCAGGCCTTAATCTGTTCCTGGATTAGTCTAGATAGTGTCAGGGGAGGTCTGTTTGGTAGGGGTAGCATAAAATCCAGTTAGAGCTTGTTTTTTTTTTCAACATTTTTGTATGGATTAAACAAACAACAGGTTCTGGGAGACAGATTTTTCTTTCTTTTCTTACTGTTGCGCAGAACCTGGCTAGCTTTTTCCCCCAGATCCTAGTGTTTGCTAAACTGTGCTATCAATCTTTTCACACAAGTCTTGGCAAAAAAAAATCACATAAGCAAATTTGCCAAAAATGTTGAACAAGCCCTATAATAAACACATACCGTATTTTCCGGACTATAAGTCGCTCCTGAGTATACGTCGCACCAGCCAAAAAATGCATAATGAATTTTGGGGGCATTTGTGGTCAGTCTTTCTCAGTTGTCTTTATAAGTTGATGTTTACATTTTCAGTGGTACAGTAGTGATAGGCGCGTAGATACTGGCACACAAGCCGAGAGTGCCCTCTCGCGGCTGTCAGTGTGAAAATAACGAACACGTGAAATTTCAATCTACGGTAATATTTAAAAAAAAACATACATAAGTCGCTCCGGAGTATACGTCGCAGGACCAGCCAAACCATGAAAAAAAGTGCGACTTATAGTCCGGAAAATACGGTATATTAAATCATACGGAAATCAGCAATACCAGGAGGTTTGAATGATGGAGGAAGCACTGGCATGGGTGTGAATTAGCAGAACAATAATGTGAAGTGCCTGGTCAGAATGGCCCCAGTGTACTCCAACTTGAATATGACTGGACACAAGTAGTCAGCTGGAAGCCAAGCAGCTGAGGAATGAGCTCTCAGTTCCCTTAACTGCGTCTGCTTTTCCATCATTTGCATATTTTCCTTGTATCTTAAATGCGAGGGACTAAGATGAAAATGAGAGGAGACGCGTTTTAAGAGACCCAAGATGTCATTTCCTCTGATCCGTCATCTGAGGCATCCAGTCACTAGATGATTTCCAATAAAAGGGTACATCATCCTTACAAGAATTCTGTGAAGGATGGTCTCTTGTGTCCTGGCTAATATTTCCTCCAGGCAGATCTCCTCGCTTTTTAGAACAACAATAAGGGGACTGGAACACCCTTCATTATAGCAGACCAGAACAACTTACAGGTCAAGTGAGGAGTGATGAACAATCAGTTAAGGGATTTGGGATGTATCCATTGTGAAGCATGAAAGAAGCAGCTGCTATCAAACAGATAATTAAAAAGGGACTTCAGTGCTCTGCCTGAACTATTGCTGTGTTCCATACCTGGTTACTTTGAAACTGCCCCAGGTAGAGGATATTTGTATCTAATAACCAGCCTAACAATTCAGCTCATGCACATATTGCCACTTGGTTGTGGTTGACATCTACTCTGGACTTTGACAGAACTGAATTGAATGAGGTACAGATGAAACTGGCCCTCAACATGTCTGCTTATTCTGAGGTGTCAATGCACTGTGTCCGTGTGATTCTCAGCATGATTTCTCATTACATTTCCTGTTAAAGTGACACTTTCTGGAGTGAATCTGCTATCAAAGCAGTCAGTGAGTCAATCTTCTTCTACCAGCCACACACAACAGTAACGAGCAGATCAGGTCTAGGACCAGTGTGCACATCACACAGGGTGTTGCTACTGAAAAGCAGCTGAAGGTGTTTTAGGAGGCAGTGAGGGATGACCACCAAGTGGAGGTGGGTTTCTGTGTGCTCCGTACTGCGGCCACCTTCACCCGTTAACCAGGAAGAAGCAAAGAGAAGGAAAGGCAGGAGAGGAGCTGGTTTATTCTCTGTGGTGCAGAAGAGTAGGAAGAGAAGAGAAGGGAGCAAGAAAGAGACCCTCATTAAAAGGCAGTGTGTTGGCTTCACAACCATCCCACCACTTCAATGCGCTGTCATCCAGTGATGTATCGCTCTGCATGGTGCTACCAAGGCCTTTATTCCCGCTCTCCTCCATGTTTCTTGCTTCTAGCCAATTAAACACCCACTGGAATAGATGGGAGGAAGTGCCACATTGAGCACCGCACAATGTAGAGAGAGGAGCTGATGAAAGGACATCTCTTTTACTCTGCTTAATACAGTAGCTTCAGGACACTGTTTGAGTGGCATTTAATGTCTACAGCATACATCCCCCTACTCCCATTTCAGCTTCCTCACATGTAGGCATACTTTATCTCCATAGGATGAAAATGTTTATGAGAACTTAAGATTTAATTTACTACAAGTTACTTGACAATTGGTTTGCCTCATGACTGTTTCTTTTGCTCTTGAAATGACATGAAAGATCATAAAAAGACTAATGTCCAATGACAAGTCATCAATCATGGTGGCAAAAGCACCAGGTTAGATGTTTTGACTTTTAGGGGGTCTGCTGCACTGCCTTGTGCTTTTAGGCTTGTGTGGCTTTAGGCCAACCACAACAATGGGGGGCTGGCATAAGCAGGTGTACACACTGAGCATGCACACTATGTGTACCACCCTCTCTTCTCTCTGCTGCTCTATGAATAATGTAGGCCCTAAAATCCGCAGCTCAACACTGTGCTTGACCTGTTCATTTGTAGCTGTACCCAAGATGGTGGAGTCACAATGTGGATGTGTTAGCGCAGGGTAGAAGCAGAGGCTAATCGCAGCACCAGTACGGGCAGATTTGCTACTTCTCATGCTGCCCATGTCACTCAGGCTGACACCATAAATCTCACTTATTTTCAGATCCAACCGAGACGCGGGCAGAAATTACAGCCCAGAACACATTACCAGCCACAGCAGTGTGCTGAATGCTAACAGAGAGATCCTTGATACAGCTAACAGGCAGTTCTCCCACAGATTATTGAACAAAAAGTCTCCTATCTCTGAGACTTCAGGGGGCAAATTGGCTTGTAAGTAAAGCAAAAAAACTAGCATCAACAGTTGGGAAATCAAATGGATTGTGAAACCTGCTGCATGCATATCATTGTGTTCAAAGATATTAAGTATCCCTGCTTCCCATAGAGGCCTTTTTTAAAGACACTATAGTTAACAGCCATAAAAAGTATTCAATTCTGAATGGTTGGATGTGCATTATTATTAACTGCACAGCGCTTACATGGTACATTATAAACCAGTGCTCAGCTCATCCTGTAGAGGGGCCCAACAAGGGACCCTAAAACCCTACTTAGTTTTGGGGCCTTTTTGCCCCAGCACTGGAAAAGACAGTGCCTACTATTCTATTCAGGAGCATATTACACAAAAATGTGAATTAGCAATCTATGGGGTGCATTTCGATTATTAGTCATTGACCTTTTCAGGGTTTATCATTGATTAGCTCTTAATAAATCACTGCCTCATTAATTTTGATACATTAAAAATAATTGTGAGAAAATGAGGTCAAACAGACTCAGGCTACGCTGCCATGTACATGATGTGTCATGTACAGTTAAAATGATTTTTTTTGTCAAATTCCCCTTTATGATATCTAGCACCTCAAATAAGAAATTCATTTATCTTTGACCGTAATAAAAGCATTCATCATGTAATGGACTCATTATTCCAGTTTCACGGGCTCATATTTCATTACATTTTCATTCAAACTACTGTAAGGTGACTGCTGCTGCTGATGTGCACCACTGGTCTCCATTTTGTGTTTAATTACGCTGCCTGTGTCTGAGTGTATGAACCATTGGTGCATCACTGTGGGATCCCACTGTGGCTTATTACTGCCAGGCCCTGCTCTCTGCTGCTCTCAAACTGCTGGGTCATCTCCAGCTGCTGTGATCTAGTATTAGCCTCTGCTTTCACCAGGTCCCAACCATTTACCCCATCATGTTTTATAGACGACCCCCTGGAGATGGAGGAATCCCAGCAGACACAGAATTAATTTACAGCAACCCTCAATTTTAAGGGGAATTGAATCAAAGTCAGAGGCACAGAGAGAGGAGGTTTATGTTGCTATATAACACTGTCACAGTCTATAAAATTGTAATGAAAAGCCATTTGAAGATTAACTGTTTTTTGTGATTCATTGGAATCTCTTGGCTCAACTAATAATCATTTCAGTCCGAAGCTGAATGGTCCCAGTAATTGATGCTTACAAACGACCGGGCTCCTCTCAACCAAACTTAATCCTCTTTTTCTCTTTTTTTGAATGACTCTGACTCTTGAGCTCACAACCATGGGGAAGTCTTTAGAAAGCAAGTGTACAAATCTTGTGTACTTTCCTGGCGACTCTGGAATACACATGAATATGGCAACAGGACGTCAGACACTGTAGATTGGTCCTGTCTGCACTTGTCAGGTTTAGTAATATCACTCTAAACAAATGTGGCATTTTATTCAACAGGCATTGCTCCATAGTTACATGTCTTTGTTTAAAGAGAAATAATACAATAGCACAGAAATATCTTTAGCGCTAGCTTCAATACAGAGGAGGAAAAAAAAAACATCTTGGGGTTACTGCCCTTTGAAATTAAGGACATCCATGAAGGATTTTGTGTAAGGCCATCCCAACAGCAGAATGAAAAGGGTTTACAATGAGAGACTTTTGTCATGCTGTACAATTAGCTAAAGCCATTCCAGTTCCCCAGTAGTAAGAAGGCTATGCTCATCATACAGTACAATTACAAAGAGGTACATTTTGACCTCAATGGCAGCTTTTTATTGTGGTGGCCAGAGCTCCACAGCAGTATGTGTAAGCGAAATGCAATTTCTTTGGGCTGAATACACACAAGAGATAATACAATGTCCATGACTTGCATGAGCGACTTTAGTGAGCAAAAGTTACTTCAAAGTTAGCTTAAGTGGCCCCAATTATCTTCTGTGACAGTAGTGAGTGTGTGTGCTAGTGTGTGTGTATGTGTGTATGTGTAATGAAAGGTTCCTGTTCAGAGTAATGAAGCTGTGCCATTGAATTTAAAGAACCAGGCTTGTCTAGACTGCTGTGGTCATTCACTACAGGCCAGGGGCAAACTACAGCACTGATGCTTTTTGCATCCAGTCGACTATAGAAAAAGGTGTTTGGGCAGTAAGTAAGCTACACAAGTTAGATCTCACTGAGTCCTGGCAGGTTAGATTTCACCATGAATTTGATCAAATACATTGATGTATTTATAATGTATACTGTATTAGATATTACATATTTATATATATTTATATTGAATTATATAAAGATATTTTCTTGCAAAACAGCTAATGTTATATCAAGTTATTGTTTGATATAGCAAATGAGACACCCAGAGCTAGATACCACAAATGTTCTTATTTAATTAATCTAGGTGAATTATCTGTAACTTAGTTTGTTATTTCACATAGCTAAACAAGGTTAGTAGCTACAGTAAATCCAGGCATGATGGATTTAAAAAGCTTAGCAGAATACTGCAGCACTAACCACACTCTCAGTTTTTGACTTTAGTGGAATTCATACATTTGGTGTTAAGCACCCTTTATAAGCTGATGGGAACATTGTTTTCTCCTTGGGTTGGGTGAAGGTCATCCAAATGTGATGCACAGCATCTGCAATTTTCTGGTATAATGTAGGCGGTATTGTATGGAAATGCTTTTTCCAGTAAACTAGGGACATTATAACCTTTCTGTTCGTTATGCAGTTTGCTGGTAAGCCTGAACCCCCCCTTTTTTTTCTTTTCGTTATGCGGTTTGCTGGTAACCCTGAACCCCCCCACCCCCCACCCCCACCACACACACACACACACACTTTGTGGGTTAGTACTGTACTTGGCTTATTTGTACTTTATTTTCTTTGGGCAGCTAATTGTATTGTTTTTGTTTTGCATTATTTTTTCCTGGTACTTATTTATATATTTATAAATAAAACATAATATTATCATTACCAATTATCAAGTATTTATTACTCTGAATCTGTGAGATCCCGTTCATATCATCCAACCTCCCTGTGGCCTGGGATGGGAAAGCTTTAGGAAAAAAGGTCTGAGAAAGCCAATGAGAAAAGAGCCCAAGCACACGGCTGAACGTAGAAACGGCATCCACCGTGTATTCTAAAGCAGGCAGAGTTTGAGAAATCTCCTGGCAGTACTCTTACAAGACAATTACACACGCACAAGAGGAGGATTATCACAACCACCACAGAGACTGCAACAAGAGTCTTGAAATTGCTGTGAATCGAAGACAGGGAATAAAGGATGCATTAACACCAGCAACAGAAACACTCAGCGCCTTCATGTTATGTTACTGATAATGTGTCTGAGCAGAGAAGGAAATGATTCATAGAAAAATGATTGTGTAATAGAGCATGAAAATTTTTCTCAGAGAAAAAATAACTTTTTTTTACCATTTCATTTGTTTCCTGTCAATAATGAAGTCAAATCTAAGATGTTATCTGCCCATCTGTAATCTTGGCGACTAGCCAACCACAGTGTTATTACTTTCATTAGTTAGCTGGATAAAGAGCGTGGCAGTGAGAGGAATGTTTTGTTTTAATCCAGTAATTACATTCACAATAATTAAAATATTCCCCAAATAATTATGACTAATTTCATATTTAACAACTCAGGTAATGAATTCAACAGTAGCTACTGAAAACTTAATGGAAACAAAATGCTGCATGTTGAACTGTAGTTCCCACTAGATTCTAGTCATACAGTGGATCTGGTACAGTAGAACTTAAATAACAAAAACATGCATTTTTAGCTGCTGTAACAATGACATACCAGCTGCCAACAGTCATTGGCTGTTTACCCAGCAGTGGCTCTGATTCCACTTCATTTTACTCAGTAATCACTAACTGAGATGTGATTGTGTGAACCCTCTTTATGTCATTTTAAATGCCACTTGTTCCCTGCACTTTTTATATTCTTTCTGTGCTTCTAATTAGTGGTTGTCTGGGTGGATTAGAGACTTGCCAGACCGGTACTGTGCTGATTGCTCTCCCTCTTTCTTCCTGGCTCCATAGGACTCTGAGATTTTGAACACTGCTGTGCTGACTGGGAAGACAGTGGCTGTCCCAGTAAAGGTGGTGACCATCGGAATAGACGCCTCTGTTACTGACGTCTCTGAAGCAGTCATGTGTCACTCTACAGACGAAGATGTGGTCAAGGTGAGTGAGAGGAACTGTTGAAAGAAAAATTAACCTCTGTATCGCTTCAAACACGCTGTTCCTAATGCATTTCTAAGGCTGCCATAAATTCAGAATGCTTTTATGTAATAATAATACAGTTTTAAAAAAAATCCTTTTCTCTGTGAATCTCATTGTAGTTCATAGTAAGTGAAATTTCTCATAGAATTGACCCATACAGTGAATACACACTGATTAATGTTTAATTCATTAAAATACTATTAAATAAATAATTTTGTCCATTTACTATAAGAGACTGTGGCAAGTCAGTCCAGGCTTTTAGAGCAACTCACATAAAAGATGATGTTAATATCAAATCCAACTAAAAAGGATTAACTACAAATATGCATTAATGAGTGACACTATGTATGTATATTCTGAAGCAGTCACAGGCGTTCAGACCGAGTGTGATAAAACACAACTCCCTGCCATGTTTTTACACAGGGGGCAGCATCAATCAGGAGGGTGAGGGTGAGGGAGTGTTGTACACATGTACAACATGACCACGCTGTGATGAGTTTTGTTTTGGTTAGCCATGCTGCTAACATAGCCTACTCTACCTTAGCAACAATTTCTCTCACCAGTGTGTCAGCATTAATAGATAAAAAACACTGTTTAACATCTTATAGCCTAAGTAATGAAAATGCATGGCATGTCGTTATGGTGCGTTTCTAAATGTGGCACAAAATTGAGAATGAATAGGAATGAATGCTTATGCTAACATAATAATAAATAGAGTCTTCTTCCTGTGGGCTTCCAATTTACGATCGTCCCCAATACGCGACTGGTCAATGCAACGCCTTTGCCGGATGATGTCACTGTCCGGTGCAGCAAAAGTTGAACCAGAACCAACTTTTTCACTGCATGGGGCTGAATCATTTTGCTGGCGCACCCTGCGGTGCTGGTGTGGGCTGTGGTAAATGGAACACCCCCCGTAGGAATGAATGGAGAACGCTCTATTTTTCACACCTTTGAAACTCATCCTGAATGCAGACTTAGACATTGCATTCAAGCGTATGCAAAATCAATATTGAAGGTATTACAAATCCAACATATTAGCACATTTATGTAAATCCAAGTGTGCGTTCGATTTGCCTCTGCAAAATGAAAGCGTTTATCTTTAGAGTCCCTTTCAAACCTGAGGCACAAGGCAAAGCAAAACAAAAAAATCCTTTACAGTGTTATAAAGTTTAGCCCTGGTATCAGTGGTTTTGTTCTTCACATAACAAAGAAGTTGCTCTCCTCTAGAATCCCAGTGCCTCCTTAATATCCGGTAGGGGGAAAAAGTCACATCTGTTGTTGGTCCTTTCCCAATATTCCAATTCTAAGTGGCTGGTGCTCACTATTAAGAAACAGCACCCTGCTGCGCCAAGGACTCCTCCCAGTCATGTTTCCTGTTGAACCTGTCTAGATCAGAAAGGATAGCAAGTTGCAGCAAATCAAACTCAAAGAATGTTCAACAAAGAGTGGTAATGAAACAAAATCAAAAACCCAGAGGAGGATACTTTGCCACATTGATCCACTTTATCATGTCTGATACCTGAGTTAGGAATGGGTAAGTGAGGTCCAGAGGGAAATTAAATAGCAGTCAAAGATGTGTCCACTGAGCTCTCCAGATCCTCCTGCATGCTCACCACTATTCACTCAGGAAGTTTTTTTCCTCATAAACATAGCCTGTAATCATGTATGTAAACATGTCTAATTTATCTAATTCTGACCCGGGGAACCGGAGATAAATAAACACAGAGTGACATTAAACCTGAAAAATGAATCACTGTGCACATGAAATGACACTTCAACTCACTTGTGGCCTTATAATTAAAGTGAATTTGAAAGAAATACCTCAGGCCACATGCTTTTTCTTTTAACATTTTTGGAAATTTTTCTTGCTTGAACAAATTTAGTCTGATGTGTAGCCAGAAATGCAGTTCTGCCTTCATAATTTTGCATGCACATTTAGATTTTTCTGGGTTTCTGGATTTGACATTTGAGTTCATGTCTTGTTTTTGCTGCCCGCACACATCCAAAATTCAATTGCCAATTTAAAATTATGTGAGTTAAATGTGTCATCATTTTGCTGCGAATTCTGGTTATTTCTTTCTGGTTCTTTAATAGAAACATCCAAATATTTTTACATGCTTCCCATAAACAAATTATGTTTCAGAATTTAACTTTCTAGGATTTTTTACACATTTTTTTAATTTAGTTTAATTTTTTTAATTACAGAAAATTTTCAAACAGCAACATCATGTTCCACAGTTGTGTATTCATCACCTTCCAGAAGATTTTCTATATCCGTGTGACCCATGAATTGTAGTTACTCCAGATCATACTATGAGTGGGCTCTCACAAATGTTGCTGTCATGGACCAGGGCTGTTAGACTATGTATAGACCTCACCCATGTGTCTCAGTGAGTGCGGTAGCTTACACAGAGGGCTCTGAGCAGCTTAATTGCTTCTGTCAAGCCAACTCTGTGTATAGGCCAGAGACAGGCTCACCCTACCTTTATGCTGCCTACTCCTATTGCTCATATCTGCTGTGGAATTGCATCTGTCTGGTGAGTTGTTAATTTCCTGGGCCAGGTCCAGAGACAGCCATGATGTCCTCTGTTAGTAGTCCCCTGTTAACTGCCTAATGTGTCTGATTAATGTGGCAGCGGATCTTCTTGGACGTTTATGATACTTTGTGATTCAGACTGATGGTGAGTGTGTAACTCACACTAACACACATCCTACTGGGAGGGTGTAAGGTAGGTTAAAGGGGCTGCTGTGTCTGTATATGTTAAAATATTGATTTAGAGCTGTGGTGGCCGATAACAGAGCACAGCAGGAAGGTGTAAATACAGTAAGCACATCAGTGTAATGTGCTGGGATGGCTGGATGTCAAGTGGCGTGTTTTCCATAATTGTTTCGTCTTAGATTGTTTGGGAATAGATTGAAGAAATGCCAACAGGCAGTTAATTTTCCTGTCATGGGACACACCAGAGTGAAGCTGTATGCTAATGAATCCCACCCTGATTTACACATTCTTTTCCTTGCTACAAATAAGGGCAGACAGTTTCATGCAGTTTTTTTTGTGTGGCAAGGAAAATAGTACTAAAAAACATAGTTGTCAGTCGCATCCACTTGATTGATCATTCACAGTACGGATAGATATGGTCAATGATGCTCACATGGAGCTCAGTCAGTTATTATATGCTCATGTGAACAGATTGCAGAGCCCGAACCTACAAGAACAGTCTGAGAAGGCGGGGCTGTCAAAGGCACTTCAGCGTCAGCAGACTGAAGGTAGTGAGAGAGAAAGAGCTGAACAATGAGGGCTGATAAGAAGCAACGACTTCTCTGACATCTTTATCGGTTCAGACACACACTTACACTGCGAGCCTTGATGGAGCCCTATCTACTTCATGACGTACTATAGCCAGGGGAGCGACACTGCCCTTGTAGAAATGTTCAAAAGCTTCATTGAGCAACTCTGCCAGTCCCTCTTACATTGCACTCTCACATGGCACCCGTGCATGAACAAGGTATTGTTATGAATGGTCTCCAGCTGTAATATCATTGAGTAAACATACTTTGGCCCTGCATGCATCCACTTCAGCATGCCATGCTTTTGTTAGCTTGGTTTTGGGTGAAGATATTTTAAAAATTGTTAATTTTACTCGAGAGAGAGAGAGTGCGGGGGGGTATGTTTTTTACTTAGATTTAAAGCTGTCTGTAGGTGGCAACCAGCATACAGTTGAATTTGGAATATAGTCAAGGGTTTTTGACATCCAGTACAAATATTTTATATCCGTCTATAGCAGCTACAATCTTGTTAGGTTATGGAGTATTGGTGGAAAGTTACAAAGTATATTTAGTCAAATACTGTAGTATAGAACTGAATTGTAAATTCAGAATATTTGTACCTTTAGGTACTTCTACTCTACTCCATTTCACAGGGAAGTATACATGTATGTGTGAAGTATGAAGTAAGTGTATCTGTGGGGCCCCTTGTCACATTTCAAATGTTTTAGCCGTCCACAAAAAAGGGATTTTCTCTCCTTTACTTACAGTAAATAAGGGGTCTGAATACTGAGAATTTGTCCATGCAGATGTAAATAGAGGGGATATACAGCACAGGAAGATTTAATGTCTGCTTTGTTGAAGGTTTTCCCACAAAGTCCCATTACTTCAGCCAGCACCCTCACACACAGTGATGAGTATAAAGCCACTGCTAGAAATCTGGAAATATCTGCTTTTATTTATGTAACCCCCCTAAATTTATTTTCCACAGAAACTCTCCTGGTAGCTTCAGTCTAAAGGTGATGTGAATTGGAGGGAGCTCAAAAAGTTTTCTTCCTAGTCACAGAGGATAACCTGCCACAGCTTCATGATAAATTGCTGTTTATGGTTTTATCTCGATGTGGAGAAATAACTTGGAAGCATTAAAAAAAAGAAAAAGAAAGAAAGAAATTCCCTATCTAATTCTACCTGGTCCCAGCCACAGTAATCCGCTGGATGATGGGTTCAATAGCACTCACAAAGAAGAAAACTGGATCTTTCTGTTTAAGATGTACTGATTAATTACTCTGCGGGACACCCCTCTTGACCTTTTGTGTATGTGTATATGTTATGTTTTTGTAGAGCTTGCATACAGAGCTTTTAAAAAGACACAGAGAGTGGATTCTGGATATAAATCAAACACTGGTACAAGTTAAAAAGAAGAAGCTTCAAAGCAACAAGGAGCTGTGCGTTTCAGTAGCACAAAATTGGCCCACTCAGTAAAGCGATTTATGAAACAGATGGCTTTGAGTTTGGTCATTTTATCAAGAGGCAACTACTCTCCTTTACTACAGTACTTTCCATCTGTTGGTTTCCTCTTTCAGCTGTCGGCTGAACTATAGTCCAGACATTAAGCATTTGAACATTTTTTGTACTTCAGGCTTTGTGCTTCAATAAAGCAATGGATGCTATATGACAGGTTTATGGATCAGTACGGAAAGAATTGTGTGGGAGATATAGGTATTTTAACACAGTGCCCAAATTGCAAGGGCTGAGAAGTAAACTATAGACTGGACTCTATAATTGAGGAGCAAACTTCAACTTGTTTTCCCTTAGTTTCAGAAATGTCCTTGCTGCCCTCCTCCCTCTTTTCCTGTGTGGAACAGATAAATGCCTTTCATCTTGTTCAAAATAGTTGCAGTAGCATCACTGGCAAGCTCAGGAGTGTGAATCCTCATGATCGACTTGAGTGGACCAGCCTACATTGTACACTGTACGCAGTGTAGTCATTTTGAGCAGCTGTCAGAGGAGCTCATCTTAAATTTTGTTTCTCTCTTAATCCTTCCCTCTCCTCCCACGCAGGTGTCAGACAGGTGTGACTATGTTTATGTTAATGGAAAGGAGATGAAGGGCAAGGTGATGATGATGGTGAACTTCACCTATGGATACCTGAGTGCCCAGCTGGAGCTCACTGTATGGATCCCCCGACTCCCTCTCCAGATTGAGGTGTCAGACACAGAGCTGAGCCAGATCAAAGGGTGGAGGGTACCCATCCAGCCAACCACTAGTCAGAGGTACAGTACTCTTTTCTTACTTAGCAAAAGTTTCTTAATCTATTAGACTACACCACAAGTCTCTGACCACATGCCTGCACTTGTCAGGATGAGATTAAACAAAGTAGAAATAAGCAAAGACAGATATTTTTCCATGTTCATTTTCAATAAAGAAATAAATTAGAAGGCATTTGTAATATAATTTACTTGTTGTTTTTGCAGAACAATGTGCTTTGCACAGTGTAATTCAAGCAGTATTTCCAGTATCCAGTGAAGCAACTTTTGGAGTAGATTCATGTTTAATTTTTCTAACAATAGTGCTGTGCTTCTAGACTTTCCTGGTGGCATCACATGAATGCTCATGATCAAAGTCATGTATCTCCTTCGCAGCAGCACTAGATTGGTGTAAGAGGGTAATGAATAGCCCTTAATCCAACTGATGTATTCAGGTTCAATTATAGCAGCCTTAGCCAAAATAATGATGAGACATGTGAATGAACACTCCACCTGTCTCTTCCTGACTTCAGTCCAACTGACAGTTGTTGGCTGATAACAAAATGGCTGACCTGTGCAATACAACTTGTCTTTACGACTGGCTTAAGATGGCCTGCCATTGCGCCTCTTACTTGTCACTAGGCCAGAACATTATTAGAGCTGTCTGAAGGTCAGACCTCTCCCCTGGGGCCTCATCACTAGCAGCACCTCTGCCAGCACCACTGTGCAGTGCTACTCGGCAACTGATGAAATCCATCAATTGATGGAGCAGCTATCAACCTACCTTCAGTAATTACTTCTGGAAAAGCACTGAGGTTGGACTTGGAGCCATCCCACGCACCACTGTTTCTACTCTAATTACCCCTGCTCCCCTTTTATTTTGAGTGACAGAGGTACAGCAATGAACTAATGCCATGGCTTGTCGAAGATGCTGCTTTCCCAGCTGTGCGTTGGTATGCCTTCATCAGTGAAGACACCCAAGTTGTGTTGTCGTTGTTGACGCCAGCACTGCTGCTGATGGGCTGCAGAGAGCTTTGTTTCTCCCTGTCTTCCACCCGTCTTTGTTTATCAGGGGATAACAGGCATGACCTTGCACAGTAGCACCATGCCTGTTGGCGAGAATGGGCATTGGTCCACAGTCCATAAGCCCACAAGGAAGTGAGCCAATAAGCGACAATTCCTAGTGGTGGGACCTTCCTCTATCAGCCAGGCTGGCAAGTCGTGGGAGAGAGAGGAGAAATAAAAAGACACCAGGCCTCTTAGTGGGATAGTTGCAAAAGCACTCCTCGCACAGTTTTTGACTGACACTGCCTGTAAGGCTCACCTCCTCCCTCCCTAAGCCCTGTCAAAACAAGGACAAGATAAGCCTTAGCAGACAGCAGACCCATGTGTAGGTGTAGCAGTCAGGCATGCACCCCTCCTTTAACACTTCTTTCACGATATGTATATTGACACTCTTTTTCCCCTTTGTTTTATAGTGTTTTTAAAAATCTCTTGCAGTGGCCATTTATTGCTCTATTTTTAATGTTGTTTTTGTACTATGTTGTCTTACACTGTTTGTAGTGGGGTTTCTCTTTCTACTGTAAAACAAGGTTTCTCTTTCTGCTGTATAACAAACTGTACCCGGATTCCCTACAAAATCCAAACAATAAAAAAACAACCAACCACTGACAGATAGAGCTGTTTCTGTATATATAGAAGCCGCACTGCCTATTTCTGTCCTAATGACCTTTGTCATGTTATTGTTGCAGAAAATAAAATGCAGCAAAATGCCAAAACAAATGTAGCACATGATCCACGGGGCACAACAAAAATAAGCATGGCACGCACATTAGTACGCAGCGTCTCCTCTGAAGTACGAGGTGAGCTTGAAAGTGAATGAAGCAGAAAGAAAAATTGCTTTGTGAAGCAGGTTGTTCTCTGCCCTGAGTGTGATTTGTTTATCAGATTAACCTCAGATTTTGAGATGGCGCCACGAGTACTGGCACATTTCATACACTACTTCAATATCAGCTTATTTAGTTCTGACTCCATTACAGCTGACTAATGTGTAAAAGTTCCTTATTAGATATACTTTTGAAATGCTGATTCAAGTCATTATGTCAGTACATACTCCTGTAACATCAGTGCCACTTGTCAATTCATTGACCTTGACTGTAAAATGACAATTTCTGTTCTTGTTCCAAACACTCATAATATGATTCAGAAATATTTAACCAAAGTAGTCAGTGATGAGAAACTTTCAGTTACTGCCTCTGGAATAATTGGAAGGTGGTGATTAATATCACTGGCAGACGGCTTTCTCCTCTACATGTAGAGTAATATGTGTAAATGAATGGAGAGAGTGTGTCAAGACAACAGAGAACAGGAGTATCAGAAAGGAGCACATGGTCACAAAATCACAGACCATGTTAATCTGTTGGAATAAATAATATACTTGTGCAAGTGCTGAATTTTAAGTAGCTCTTAGTTCTTTTGTTTGTATGTGAGTTTGAAGGCTGGACTTTAATTATGCATATTGGGCTAAGGTAATCCAGGGAAGAAGCTCCATGCATCTGATAAAAACTAAAAAAAAAAAAATCTAAATCAGAGGAACTCAAATAACCCAACAAAACTGTGCCATATCTGGTATAGTGATGAGACTGATGGCACTAGATTGAGATCCATTTATCTCATTTAGGACTAGACAGCACTCAGAGGTTGTAAACCCTTAACTCCAAATCTGACTGTACTCTCAGCTTTTCTCAGGAGAGCACCGCTACTGCAACATCTTTATTTCCATGGCTTCACATTTAATCAAATTTCTCAGGGAATTTAGACAGAAAGAGACAAGCAGAGTGGACAGTCACAAGAAAAAGAGATTCAAGAGATTAATTTCTTTTTGTATCCCGCTTAATCGTGATCACAGCTTTTGCTAGAATGTCTCCTGTGTGAGAAAGAAAGAGAGATAAAGCAACAAATGACAGTGATTAGACAGAGAGGAGGGTGTTAAGTCTACAGTACAATAGAGTAGGATTAGTACTGTTGCTGACAAAACACACCGCAAGTGTGGTCCACTGTAAGAGTGAACAGCTGTAACAGCATTTATTCTCCATGATCAACTGTTCAATATAAAGTTGTTTGTTGAAGCAACATTTAAAAAACAGTTATGGGCAAAATCTAATGATATCGCAACTGTATTGTAACCATTTAGACGTAGTTTATTATACTCAAAAGCAATTTTCCTGGTGAGACAGTGCTGAGCCCCTGTTGCCTGATTTGTTGCCTAGAGTAATAACATTAGATTTGCTAGCAACACAACGATCAGGGAGGCTGTTAGGTAAAGCAGTAAGAAGGTATAAGCACATTCACAATTCAGACCAAGTGCTGGAAAATGGTGAAGGACAAGATACTGAGAAAGAAAAATGACAGCATTACACTAGACTTAGTGGTTTAATCAATGACATTGCATCATTACTGGATATTTGTCAGGAACACATCCCTGTATGAGTCACACTGCTGAGTGTGCTTGTTACCAGAGATCAGCTGAAGTTAAAATTCAGCTGAAAATAGCACAAACCTCAGTCCAGAATGTAGTGCCAATGGTTCTCATTTATAAAACATCTATTTAGCAAACGGTATGTACAGTACAATTATGTTAGATTTTGCCATTGTGTAGATGTAAATATTCATACAACAATACCAAATACATATAATTGTAATTAATATAAATGTTACCTTTAGCAGACGAATGCTGATGTTTGAGTCAAAGTAGTATACAATTTGGCTGTGGAGTCTTACACTTGGTAAAGGTCTACAGCCATACTACCAGCTCTAAATGCTCAGAGGTAATCTCAGCATGCAGACAAGCTCACAGTGACAATACAATGATACCACATTTCATGGCAATTCATCCAATTCTCACCATATAGTATGTCAGTCTCATGGTGGTGCTAAAGGATGAGTCAGGGCATCACTACAATGACTAAATTTCATCTTCTGGGGATCGATGTCTGTGATAATGAGCAATCCATCCAATATATTTCCTGCCAAGTTTATTATTATTATTATTATTATTATTGCCAGGTCCACACGGGACAGCGAGGATGAAGATGATGAAGACAAACGAGGACGAAGCTGCACTCTGCAGTATCAGCACACCATGGTCAGAGTCCTGACCCATTTTGTAGCTGAATCAGCTTATCCCCGAGGCCAGATCAACTTCATGCTGGGCACTGACTGGCAGGTGGACATCACAGAACTGGTGTGGGACTTCCTGAAAGTAGAGAACCCCCAAATCGCACAGCTACTGGACAGGAGGATACTGGTGGGACTTAACATGGGGATGACCACTATCCAGGTAGACCACATGTTAGCTTCTTAGCAGTGCACTTTTAAAGAATGATTCCTGCTTATTACAGCTATGCTCTTGTTTTTATAGTTTTGTGCATCATTCCAAGTAAAAATAATACAATAGTGTAAAAAGTAAATAGTCACCAAGTTAATTGCCGAGAACTGTGGCAACTTTGCTGAAATGAAGTTCACTGAGGCAACATGAAAAACAACACATCAGTCAGTCAGAGCGGTTGTAAACAAACCCTCAGGTTAGCTGAGCATATTTGGAGGAGAAAACAAAGCCAAACTGTGAAACTATTTCCTAAACTGTACATTTAAACATAGGTCAGTTTATAGACTGACTTCCTGGTTCAACTTGACCTGCTGCATTCTCCATAGATTTTCAAACATAGCTTACCTTTGTGATGAGAGATTTTTGTTGACTTTAAATTTGACCTGTAAATAAACTAGTTTGTTTACAGCCTGTCTGACTCTTGCAGTGCTAGTGTTTCTTGTCCTGATGAACTTCTTTGTAGCAACCTGGCAGTGGTCCCAGATCTCAGAAACTAGTCTGGCGAAGAAAATGTTACCATAATTAATAGCAATATATGAAAATAAGTACAAAGTTGCAATAAACCTGAACTATTAGGTCTAAATAAAAAGATAAGTTTGTAGCTGAAAATTTAGAAAAATCAACTGGATTAGGTTTTTAGGTCGAAGACGTTTCACCTCTCATCCAAGAGGCTTCATCAGTTCTAGTCCAGTTGATTTTTCCCATCTGTGTGCCACTTGTACCAGTACTTTTCAAATTCAGATCATATTTCCCATGAATCCTGTTGCTTTCCATCTCAGAAAGGTTCTAGCCACTCATCTTTCTCCTGCTCCCCATTCATGACTAGTGAAACAAAAGAGAGGGATCTGAAACCAGCTCAGTGAATATGCATTTGGTAATTCTGCCATCTGTTCTGTCACATTTGTGATGGAAGATCACAAATGCTGCTTTCAGTCTTGTGATGTCAAGTTACTGTTTAGATTTCTCTTCAAATCCAATGGCACACAACGTGAACTGAGGTGCAGAGCGCAATGAAGGCTGCCAGTGATCCTGGCAAAGGTTTCTTTTAGTAATTACAGAATATACAGTACAGTAATTCAGTAAATATTCTACAGTCTCAGCACTAATATGGCAATGATTTCATTACTGTTAAAGTATCACCAAACTGGGAACATTCAAATGATTTGAATTATTATATAAAATGTATGAAAGCACTGAGGTAAACTTTACAGAAACTCACTATGGTACATTATTTTGTCAACATGTTAGAATAATACACTGCAGGAACATGAAGTTATTGTTGATTCTGTGGACAATAACAAATGCCACCACTGCCTCTGCTATGGTTGTACTAGCACCTTCTTTTGTCTAGTGCAGACAGGTGCTTACTGGTGTGTCACAGCCTGTACTGGAGGCTCTCAGCACTGAAGGGGTCCTCCCCCTCGGCCCTTTGGCTTGTCAGGCTCTTCAGAATAACTGGATGAATATCACCCTCCTAATGACATCTGTGTGAGTGGGATCTGCTTCTTGGCAATGAGGACTCATCCGTCTGTCTATGTGCAGACGTGTCTTCACTTTGCCAAAAAAAAAAAAAAACCTCTCTCACAAAACAAGCACAAACCAGAAAAAATGATGAGTGCGAAGGTCTGACAGCTGTGACTACCTGTGCCACGCACCATGCAGACTGATGCATTAGGAGACATTTAGAAGGATATGCATGCAGAGAAAGTCATTCATACTTCACTTGGTATTCATCAGAAACACAGTTAGACTTCCGACTTTTGTTTTGGGGTTAAAGAGTGTTTCTGGAGTACCAGTATTAATCAAAGGGAATGGAATCTCACCTACAGTACGGGAGGTATGAAAGCTGGATCACAGCCAAATCCAGACCAGAGTCCACACAGCCTGAGTAAACAGATAAAATAAAAAGTAAGTTCTGGGTATCTGTTTGTGTACCGCACAGGGCTTTCGAGCCTTTTATGTTAGATGAAACACTTGAAAAAAAATTTTTTTAACCACCTGTAAGTCACAGTGATCTGCTTTTTTCATGTCTGTGAAATCTTCACTGCGAAGAGCTCACTGAAGCTTTTGCATTCCACTTACCATGATTCACTTGTCAGTCAAGCAGTGTGGCCAGCAGTGACTTATTTCTGCTTGGATTTTCTGTCGCTGAAGGTTTTTTAGGTAGTGCTCTTCTTCTCTGTTCAGATGTGGTTGCTGCTGCTGCTGATTTCTCCTGGGACAGGCCTTGGTTGTTTAGACCAGGAAATGAAAAAGCTTTCATGAACAGGCTATACAGTGGGTTGAGTCACAATTGTAGAGTAGAACAACAGTAAGTGATCATGCCAGAATGCCACAGGCATTGCTTATCAATCACATATTACAGGGGAGTACTGTGGAAGAAAATCTATTTCCTCATGTTTTCCCTTTTAAACGTCCTCTAGTTCTGCAGTTGCAATCTATAATTTCTTTGTTTATCTCTTTTTTATCTTCACTGTCTTGCTTTTGAACCTCCTAGGTGTTGTCTCCTTTGTCGGACTCAATCCTGGCAGAGAAGACTATCACAGTGGTGGATGACAAAGTGACTATCACAGAGCTGGGGGTCCAGCTGGTGACAGGCCTCTCCATGAGCCTGCAGCTGAGTCCAGGAAGCAACAAAGCCATCCTGGCTACCACGACCACACAGGAGGTTCTGCAGAGCCCCAAACAGGTCAGGATACCCTAACATATACAGTATAAGAGATCTGCAGTAAATAGCTATCAAATAGCAAATTGAGCTTGTCTTAGTCACCACTGTTAAATGAAAAGCCTCCAAAAATGATGCTAATTTTGATCTAATAGATTAAAAACATAGACCAGTAATTTTTTATAGACACAATTAGTGTCTGGTTAGACACAATAATGTTAATTTGTTTTACACCAGTGTTTATTATCTCCTAGCATATTAAATTATTAGTTATGTAGTTAGTCATTCAATAAAAACAGTATTTTATATATATATCTCCTGAAGACTAAAATGTGCATTCTGCAGCTTTGTGCTTTCCAGAACAAAAGACTTACAGTACTTCCAGATTTCATTTTACATTATCAAAGTCCTTGAATGAGCAATTTTCCCGTCAAAGGAAGCTGTGAGAGTGCATGTGCTCGGGTACACATCTATTTGTTTGTTCCACATCATCTCTAACCCTGTTAACTCCAAGGCTTGCAAACTAGAGTGTGACTGAACATGTTTCCTTAGGCAGCTGATAGAAGTGGCAGCTTTATCCGAGAGCATGTAAAGGCAACACCACGCAAGGCCTCTGTACCAAAATATGACTTACAGTCCAAACTTGGCCGTTCTGTCATATTTTACTCTCCCTTCTCATTTTGCCCTGGCTACTGTCATTGTAGCCTGTTTGATCTGCCTAGCAAGCCCTCGCATGAGTTCTCTGAACTGCTCCTCTTCACCCTCTTCCCCCAAGTAAGGAAGGATGGGAAGGCCGTTTATCTATCTCTATGTGCAGTGTAAAGACAAGCAGGCAGCAGTGCACACTCAGTCCTCTGGTGACAGTAATTAGGGAGCACTGACAGGGGATCTGCTTTTGGGGATTTGCCCTTAAACAATATTAAAAGTCAAACCGTGAAATTGCAGTAGGAGACGACCTTAACATGCCTATATATGACAAGTCCCTCATTCACTTGAACAATATTTACTGTTACTGTTTGATCTTTTCCACCTAGCTTTTCATCTGTATCCTCTTAGCTTAGAGAGAATAGCTGCAGAGTTAGTAGAACCACGTGAGTCATAAAGTTTGTACTGGCAATGACTTGCAATGTCTTCTACCATTACAAAACGCCATATATACTCTACGTATACCTTTGGGGTGCACTGACAAAAATAACATTTAATTCAAGTAATCACTGTGGGTCTCATTTATATGAGTTCACTACAGTGAAAGTAAAAGCCATTGGCAACAAGAAATGGGATATTACAGAGCAGTTGAACAACATCTGGCTGATGCCCTAAACTGACTCTCCAGCAAAGAAACCTTGTAATTTCGTGATCATTTCAGGTAACTTTAATAGAAGGAAAACAAAATTATCTGTTCTGGTCTGTTTCCATGATATGTACGCAGGTTTTTGCACTCTAATTTCCTTTTCTTTTGATACCAAAGCAGAATATTTGGTCTGTGTGTTGCTGACTGTATTTTTTCTTTGTGTGTGTGTGTGTGTGTGTGTGTGTGTGTGTGTGTGTGTGTGTGTGTGTGTTTCAACAGGAGGCCCTGATCAGTGCCTGGCTCCAGTTCAGCGATGGCTCTGTGGCTCCTCTAGACCTGTACAATCCAGACTTTTTTGTCCTGACAGCCACTTCCCTAGATGAAGAAGTAGTGACAGTGCAGCAGGACCCCTCATGGAAATGGCCTGTCATTGTAACGGAGGCAGAGGGCCAAGGCCTGCTGGTCAGGGTGGAAATGACTGTTTGCGAGGTCTGCCAGAAGTTCAAGCGTCGCAGCATCCTGGCTGCGGGGAACTGTAACATCAGGGTGAAGTTTGGTCATGGTGACAGCTCAAAAGGAGGGAGCAACGACTATGGCCCTGATGGAGATGATGTAGAGAACAGAGGCAGGCTCTCCCCCTCGCAGGACAGGACTGGCCTTGACATCCACTACTATGGCAGCTCGGTCTCTGACATAGAGGATGGGGTGTTGAGGAGAGCCACTACAACCAGAAGTGCAATAATGCGTCGACCCAATGGAGATAAACTTTCAGATGATGGAAGCCAGAACATACCAAATGACTTTGCTGACTTCCCTGCACAAGTGGACCTGCCCCGTGGTCGCAATATGGATGACGACCTCACTCAGACCACTCGCGGGCTCACAGACCTGGAGATTGGGATGTATGCCCTGCTGGGGGTCTTCTGCCTTGCCATCCTGGTCTTTCTCATCAATTGCATCTCCTATACGTTGAAATATCGCCACAAGGAACTCTCTATTGAAGGTCAGAACATGAACCATGCCCATGACTGGGTATGGTTGGGGAATGAGACAGAGCTACTGGAGAGCCAAATAAGCCTGTCACCCCAGCAGGATGAACAGACCTCCATGATGGACTTGAGCAGCGGCCTCGAGGAGGGCAGCCACTTGTTGAACGGAGGCTCGGCACAGAAGAACGTGCAGGAACAAGTGCACCGGTCAGCAGACACAGGGTGCATAGCCAAGGACAGCAAAGGAGACTCACCTACCACCAAGAGGAAGCGAGTCAAGTTCACCACATTCACCACCATCCCCTCAGACAGTAGCTATCCCACTGTGAACACACTGTCTGGAAGCCACAACCAGGACATTAAGTGGGTGTGCCAAGACATGGAGCTGGGAGACTCCAAGGAGTTGCGCAATTACATGGAAAGGTTAAATGACAGTGCTTTAAAAGAAGTGGCATAATGTACTGTGTGCGCTTGTAACAAACTCACCCTTATGCCTTTCGAAGGAAAGTGGGTCTGGACAAAAAAAAAACAGCCCCCTAATCGGTGAAAGAGGAGGACAGAATCACTTCAGAATCACCCCAAACTGCCAAAGGGTCATCAAATGTAAGAGGATTGTCATGATTCCACAAGTGACTGATAATCACTAATGAAAAATGTCACTGAACGGGGATGTGAAGTGGTTCTTTTTCATTTGTTGGTCAGATGATTACCTTTTTTTATTCATCAATTTATTACTACAGGGTTTAGATGATCCCAGTACTGATCTGCAGCAACTATGACCTGCGATATTCAGACAACATGTAGATTTAAAATGAACAGTAACATGACTAGTTAGATGTTCCGAATGTGTGTGCACATTAAACGGCTTTGGAAGTTTTGTAACATTTTGGATATTAATTTCTTACACCAGATCTAATTCTGTGGAAGAATTCTGGAAAGGCCAAAGAGAGTCAAGAGAAATTCCTGCACGTTGCTGCAGAAAAAAAGGCACAACTTTCCAGTTCATTTTCATCCTCCTTAACACGGCAGAAGACAGGTTATGTATATACTGAACAGTCTCCAAAGCATTGTACTGTTGCTCTGTATAATGTATTTTCATAACACTTAAGACACAACAAACACAACACAACAATGTCAAGAGTGTGTATCAGTTTTTATTGACCACAGCATATTAAGGTCATTCATTTCTCACCTCCTAAGGTTAGCCGAGGAATGTGGCGAAGGAAGGTGAGTCACATTTATCTTTATCAAAACTAGCTTTGTACCAAGCATATATAATGAGTTACAATTTACCCAAAAGCCACAACACAATGCTTCCTTTTTTTGCTGGCCTATGGAGGAAGGCAGTGGCCATTAATACTCACATCTCATCTATTAGAACATAGAACCCTAACATGACAGCCAGTGTATGAAGAGACTTTTAAACTAAATGGCTGGACAACATGGTAATGTGACATTTCCCACTGACACCCCACCAGTTTAAAGTTTTCGTGAGCTTTGAAGAAAATGCCAATTAAGGTCTCTTTAACCTCTGTCCCTTAGTTTCTAGGAAAAGCATACTGATAGACGAACTGGAATGTAATGTGCTCTCCATCTCTTGGGGAGCTTGTGGATACAAAGAGGAGCAATTACAGGCAAGGTGGAAAATGTTTTTCTTTCTCTAAATTGATCTGTTATTATTCAGATAATTGCACAAATAATAATCATCTCTGAAATCTTCCTAAACAAAGGCAGCCGGCTGAAAAATAGCATTTCGCTCAGTGACTGTTATCATCATCACAGCTGTGTTGGCTGATTGTGTTTTTGTTTTTTTGAGTGTGTGTGGTATTATTTCCTGTCAAGCAGAAAAACGTTCACATTATGTCAACTGTTGCCGCAGTGTGGATCAGTTTGTTAATCAGCAACACTCACAATATTAGCCTGAGAAGCTAGAGAAGAGGTGACACCTGAACAAATGTTAGCACTGCCTTGAGTGTAATTAGAGTTGCCATTTAGATTAGCGCAGTTACAGTATGTCAACAGTCAGTGTTGAGTGGAGCCACTCCAGACACCTGTGTGAAGGTTTAGTGGCTTTTCTGCATCTTGAACGATTCTCTTGATCCACCACATGCTGAGCCAGTGGATTAACACGCCAAAAGAAATAGCTCAAATAAAGAGACAACAGGCCGTGATAGGCATTAACATATTGTAAATCAGTTTGGCATTTAGGCCACGGTCATGTGTGCTGAACATGAGGCTACAACCAGAATATGGTTAGCTTAACTTTGTAAAGACTGGAAACAGCTAGCCTGGCTCTATCCAAAAGCAGCAAAAGCACCTGACCAACAGTTCTAAAGCACACCAATTCATTTCTTAATAATACTGATCATTACCATTTTTAATCAGTCTTTATGTTAAGCTAGGCTAACTGGTTATTGGTTGCAGCTTTATGATTACCATACAGATGTGAGAATGGTATTGACATTTTTGTCAAACTCCTGGCAAATAAACTTTTTTTTTCTAAAATGTTGTGATGCTATGGGTTCTTGAGCATTTTAAGAATTGAGTTTAGTAAATGTCAGTTCAGACAGTGTAAACCTCACAGCAGTACTCGACACTTATTACTGAAAGCTAATTCCGGTTCTTTTAACCAGGAACTCAGAGAGACGAAGCGGACCACTTGGATATATAAAAAAAAAAAC
>NW_018127892.1:3917305-3985912 GCF_001952655.1 Monopterus albus | reverse complement strand
CGTCACCTGATATGCCAGCTTCACAGCTGACCGTAGCAGTAGTCAAAACATGGAGAAAATCAATGTGTGTGAGTGTTGATTATGTGGTGTGTATCTAAGAACATACAGGACATTCAGGGACATGTCCGGACATTAAGCCTCGGAAGATATTATGATTAAGATTACGGCTAAACATATCATACAATAGCCACTTTCTATCTAGTTATCCTGGCACATAAACAACCTTGAGTAACTCATGGAAATGAGTAAGCATTTAACAGCCTGAGCTAGACATCCTGTCTACACTAAAGACATTTCTAATACAACAAGTATCTAACCAATTTCTATCTGACTAAAAAATACCTAACACTACTGTCCAACCTTTATTAAAGGTTCTTCAACACAACATCAGTTATATAATATATTCCTGCTCAAATGTAGCCCACTGAATGGACAAGAAGCGAAAGCCTTTTCTGATTTCAGAAGGAAATATTACTGAAGTTTCAGGACTGAAAAACATTCTTGTCTGACAGCATGACCACCCACCTTGGCATTGTCAGATGGTCGCAGCCAGGTGTGGCAGACTCAGGTTGCGTAGAGCAATGTGATTTGATTTGACTGACAGATGAGAGCTGGTGCAAAGTTAAACAAGAAAACCAGTCAAAACCAACATTCAAAATGCTGCCAAATGAATGGAGCCTATCTAGACATACTGTAGAGACAGCTCCATGTATGCCATCCTACCCATGAAAGTGTTATTTGTCTCAGTGGCTTTGCTTACCCCCATTATTTGGAAAAAAATGCCAAAAGAAGGTGCTTTGCATGGCAAAAAGATCCATCCATCCATTAGTAACTGTATTTTAATTACAGATTTGTTCTCAGTAACTTTAACTGATTGTAGTTACGCTTATTTTGTAATTTAATTCCAGTAACAAGTTACATGTATCTAGTTGCTCCACAACACTGACTGTGCTTTGGAAAAATAATTCCACAATACACAAGTTTAAGTGCAAATCAGTTTTTCAGCTGTGTAGCTTACACATACTGTACCTGTAAATGCAGCTCTCCCTCATCACTTGCAATCTGCTTTCTCGTGTGTGATCTTGCTTTTGTGGGTCTATCAGTGACTGCTGGGGATTGAAGCATGTGCTGTGTGCTGGGACTGTCTGTGGCTGTTGTCCTCAGTCTGTGGACTGTGAAGGATGAGAGGAGTTAGTGTAAGACTGGGAGGGATTTAAGTGTCAGCCACAAGGGGCATGATTGATGAAATGCCCTGTGTAATTAAAACAGCACTACCGGTCTCTTTCCATGACCATCATTGGTGGCCTCAGCAAAATCTGATAGGAACAGAGCAGCACAGCCCATTTAAAACCCGCCGACTCCACCACCTTGGGCTCTGGTTTTAAACATATATTGATACCTTTCTGGATGTAGCACGGAAGGTTTTATGATTGCATATATTTCCATACTTGGAGTATGGTAATACTCATTTTTGTTGGCCTTGAAGTCTTGACTTCCCTGAAAGGAAAAGAAAAAACCTCCCCCAGGCTTCCACCTTGAATTGATTTTTAATTAAGTTGATGATGTGAGACCAACAAACTCTCATTAATGGCTGGTTGTGCTCCCTGTGGTCCTAATGTGCTGGGTCTGTATTCGCAATTTCCAAATGATTATTCACTGGTTGATTTAATGTTGCTTCCTTTGAATTCATTTTAAAGCCAGTTCACAGTAGTTTTACATCAACTAAACATGCACAAACACGTTGCCGCAGAGGAACTGAGGAGCAGCTGACGAGGTCAGTCTGACATTCTGCTCTGACCAATTTTTACAGATGGAGCTGCAGGGAACAAAAGACAACATTGTTCATAATCAAAATTCTTTTGCCAAATCTGTGTCTTGTAAACACAGTCTCCCTCCTGACCAGTGTACCACAGTGGAAAGACAAACACCAGAGCATGCACACACAAATGTTCACACACTCAGAGAGTAACTTACAGTATCTCACTATCCTTATAAGGACTTTTAATTGACTACCATTCAGCCTAGCCCCTTATCACATCCTAAACCTGATTTCAACCTTACAGGATAAGTCTTGTGTCATTCAAAAATGTATTACTATAAAGAAAACTGTAAACTTAAAAAAGCAAGTGATTTCTCTAGTGGGTACTGTAGTGTTTTTTAAGCAAGCATTACTCAAACTATAGTTTACAGTGAAATTATTGAAGCCTATTTTTAGCTGTGGATTAACAGCAAATGTTCATTGTAATGGAGGAACATCACATTGTGCACAGATGTGGCTCATGGATGTCTTTTTACCAGTTTTTGGAGAACAAGCAGTCTTAGGCTACACAGGCAGCTAACTTGTTGGTTCTGGTCTGTACATAGACTATTTCCAGGCCTAAGTCACATGTCAATCCCCTAAAAAACTGTTTGTGAATCAGTTTCTTGGACCCCAGAATGGAGGTGTGTCCCCATAACACCACTGAATAATCAGATTTTGATTCTCACAAAGTGATATAAACACACATTTATACACACCAGTGTAAACAGAGGCAAAACAACAAATGTCAGTGATGACTCAAAATCCCAAAGACATTTAAACAGCTACGGTAACTAGTGACGCCCTTCAGCAGCATGAAGTGAGCACCCAGCTTTGTCATTTAGACATATTGGCCCAGGAAGACTAGTAGGGGCACTGTGCATAGAGGAGCAGCATAGCAGTCAGTGGTCTGAGACAGGCCAGGGCAACAACAGAAGGTCAGAAGGCTACCTAGATACACCTGGTGCAAATGATTATCTTGATACCTGTACTGTTTTATGGAGGTCAAGATCCATTCTGTACAAACAAGATGCTCTAAACCTGACTTCTTGTGCATACTATAACCACCAAGGTTTTTTCTATAAATATGGGTAGATAAACACTGAACACTGTTAAATCATTTTGCAGCAGCTTATTTCACAGATCATATCTAAATTGAGCATACTTAACCCAACGTTGTGCTCACAGAAAACAGTCTGTCTAGTAACATGACTAGCACGTTTTTTGAAACAGGAGATTGTGACAGACTTTACATGTTCCTCTGGAGCACTTATGTTATCTCTCCTAACATACTCCAGAGATAATAACATACTCCTCTGGAGTATGTTAGACCCTGAGTTAAACGCCTTGCTCAACACCATCCCATTTGCAGTCTTGCACTGAAAAAGGATCCAGGATATGATGCCAACCAGCAAAGACAGCTTAGATAAGATAATTAGGTCTATGCAAATGCAGATGAATAGTACTTAGAGATGGGCAATTTATCTGCTTGGCCGTTTTCTTAAACATTGTGTCTGCATTAGCTTATCTTAATTAACATGTGATGATACCTTCTAATCCTCCAATAGATGGAGGAAGATCTTCGGGACAATTTGCACATCACTCATTACACAGGTAAGCCTCAGTAATACAATTAAAAGCAGACTAACATTCTGTAGAAAATGTTGGACTTCCACATGCCCTGGAAAGGTCATTTAGAGTAGATGGGAAGGAGACAAAAATGTTTGAAAAACACCATGTAAAATGGTCTTAAATAAGCAGACACACACACACACACACACACACACAATCTCGCACTCTTAGGGGCAATTTAAAATCACCAGTCAACCTAAGCTGTGAACTGTGGGAGGAAGCCAGAGCACCCGGAACCCATGCAGGCACAGGGAGAACATGCAAACTCTGAGTCAGCCCCTGCTGTGAGGCAACAGCGCTAACCACTGCACCACTCTGCCGCCCCACTTAGCGGGATCTTTGTTTTGATTCAGTGTTGCACTGCACTGGCAATCTTTCAGTTTGTACAAATCTTAGTTTCTTGTCATTTTACATTTTTGACTCTTAGAGTAGTCCAAGGAACATAATCCATAGGAAATAGACCAAGACCTAAAGTCTATAGTCATGCTAGCTGGTCAGCATGCTAACATACTCATGACAATGGTAACACTGATGTTTACTATGTTCATCATCTTATTCAACATGCTAACATTTGGTGATTGGCACAAAACACATAGTACAGCTAAGGTCTATGTTACTTCTGCAGGTACGTGTGTCTGGTAGGCCTATCGTAAACAAAAGTACTGGGCAAACTTGAAGATGAAGACCTGATCATGGCACCAGATAAAGAGTTATTACAGTTCAATAATAAACAATAATAATAATAATCTATATGTCAAATTGAGGACTCTTTTCTTAACATCAGAGGCTATGCACTGCCTTGGTTCCTGGAACATGCTTAAAAAAATAGATGTAAATGTGTTCAGACGGTGAAGTCTTCAAGACGCTGCTGTCTGCTTATTGTAAATCCTGGTCAACAAATCAAAAAAAGAAACAAAAGGTTATTGTACAACCAGTGTGTTAAGTAACATCTGAAGTAGTTTTGCAAGTTGTGCTTTTTTTTAGGCAAAAGCTGAACATGACGAGTAATTTTCAATAAAATAAACTTTAATGGCCACAAATACAACCAAAAAATATTTCAGTTCTATAGGTTTATGAAAAAAAAAAATCAACACTTGACTTAAATCATTTTAAGATTACCGAGATGTCAAAGCAACTGTATATACAGTATAAAATATATAATTAAACAAAGGAACATCAATTCAACCAACCAACCAAAACAAACTAAAATCACTACCAAATCAAATACGTTCAGTGAGATAGCTCTCAACTTTTAATGTGCTGTTACAAATGTAACTTTATTTACACCACAGGGTAAACACTGAGCCTGGAGCTCTGAAAGGTAGCTTTAAATTTCCTAGAGAGTTATGTCACTTGACACTATTCCTCGAGCCCTGAGAGGTTTCTTGATCTAATAAAATGCTGTACTTTGTGCTCTCCTTATTCTGAGGATTAAAGAAACACGCACAATTTTTAACAGTATAAAGCTAAAACAAAAAAAAACAAACATTGTGTTCAAGATTTTTTGGCAAAGCTGCAAAGCCATGATATCAATGGGAAAGATTGACAAATAATGTCAAAGCTATGATTTATATTGCTAAGAAAGTATAAATATAGAAATACTGTCTATGTGATTTAATGTGAGTTTTATGATTTAATTCCTGAACTATTTCCCTTTTAATCATTATTAGAGCATTAATGCTGTACATATTTTAAAAGCTACATTCAAGGTTACTTGTTAAGCTGAAGGTTGTTTGTCACGTAGGCGTGTGGCTTTGCAGCTTGACCAGAAAAAATAAAAAAAAACAAACAAAAAACAAACACTGAAGCTTCACAGGAGCCATGAACTATTTTTAACATAAGGAGTTATTATTCATGTATGGTGCTCTTTCAGGATTTACAGTACAACATATTTATAAAATGGAGTTACAGTATGCAATCACTGGCAGAAGAAATACGTTTTTCCCAATAGATTTCAATTTTCGATAGGTCAGATAGAAATCTAATTGTGTTCTATTACAAACTGCTAATGAATGCCCTATTGTCTCTCAGCATTAACAGCAATCATTTCTGGGAATCTGCAACAACACTTAAACATTAAATTACCCCCTACATTAATTACACTAATTAATCTTCCATTCAATGTGATTACACCTATGTTGCTGTGTCTGCATTTGAAGCTCTCTAGAGGCCCAACAGGGGTAACCAAGAAATAATGCTGACATTCAAGTACATTTACTGCACTAGAATTTCAGAAACCATTTACAGGGGAAGTTTGACTAAATACTGATGTATCATAGCCGAGTTGGTAAAATGCTTAGAAAAAAAGTCAGTCCAAATACAAGACTGTTAGAAAACTAAGTAAAATTCCAATTCTTCGTAATTTGAAAATTAGAAACTATGCTACCACTCCTCAAGTCAAGTGCAAATGATCAATGAAAGGCAACAAGAGTAAACGCACAGGAGTAAGAGAACACAGAAGAAACTATTCAAATATGGCTATACTCTGTGGTACCTGCACATCCAGGCAGTGATGTAAAAATAATAATAAAGAATCCCTGCTTAAAAGCTAAAACAAACACAGATAAGATATATACAGTCATGACAGGATAACATATGAGGTAACCCAAACTTCTGTAGCATTTGATTAGCATGTATCTATTAAACAGGGTCTTAGGCCACTGCGTGATATACGACTGGAAAAGGCAGGTGTGGTGAGGAGGACATGGAGTGTGAGGTCAGGAGGAGGTGTGTCTCTGCCTTTGGCTTCCTGCTCTGGCCTTCTGCTTGTCATACTTGACAGAGACAATAAGGAAGACCAACAAGGTGACACCCTGTATCCCCGCCAGGAGGAAGAAATAGTAGTGCAGAGAGCAGTCATTGATATTACCTGGAAGAGAGAAAACCAGAACATTATTATAATAGAACACTATGTTGTTGGCTGAGACTCCAAACAGCAAGTCTGGCAGTTGATGCCTAAAACCTGTGGGCTGCATGGAAAAATGAAAAATGTGGCACTTTGGAGAACAAAAGAATCAGTCATGACATATTCAGAGAGGGACAGCAGGAGGCGTGTGTTTTTTAAAATAACAAAATACTACTCTGTGGCAAAAAATACCAAAGGCAAAGGTAAATGGCCACAGGTTTGCAACCGTGGCAGGTTGCAGTGTTTTTGCTAAACATAAAAGGCAGGTTTTGAAGCGAGCATGGCTGGGAAACAGGAAATAGGATTGGGGGGGTCATTACTTCTCATCTCACCACTGTGAAACCTTCTGAAAGTGAAGATGGTTGACCCCGCACTCCGCCGTTGTTAGAGAAAGGCTGTAATGATGATGGGGGATTGAAGTGTGAGAAATAACAGAGCAATATGGGCCCTCAGCTGTGATCCGAAACAGGGAGTCTTTCATCTGTATTAAAGGACTGTTTGTTTCCTCATGGGAATGGGATGTAATAAAAAGGAGGAAAAAATAAACTGCTTTCACTGTGATTTGCTGGAACTGAAGTATGACTTGTGCAGAGTAGAGAGAGGGAGACACACACACACACACACACACACACACACACACCATGTTCAGACTGACAAAACTAAGGGCACACAGTAAGTTTCAAGCAACACAAAAATGGCCTAATGCCATTTTTTTCCTACTGGTTCTAGAGGATTCAACCAGCAGCTTTTAAACTCCAGGCTCTCACCATTTTAACATTTGCTGCACAGTTGATTACAGCTGCCGTCCTCAATCAGCAACAAAGCTCAAGAGGAAAGCTCTAAACAAATCCTGTTTTCGCCTTGCTAGGGTTTTACATGAAGGGCAAAGCTGACAACAATACAACTGTCTCCACTGCTCAAGTATGGAGACAATTGGATTGGCTTTAGAACAGCTTTTGCCCTCTTGACCATGTCAGGCAGCCCAATTGACTTTGTAGCCGACAGCATAAGATGAGGCTGTTTACTACTTGGACAAGGAGACATTTTGGGGTAATCTGGTTGCTGAGAAGTACCTTACACTCACCCAAAGGAGCATTTTAAATTATGTTTAAGAACCAGTTTTGGTTTATGTAACAGTCCCCATCTAAAGGCACAATTTCACCAGGGAACAGAGATATCTATAGTTTACATTATCATCAAATGAGTAAATATGAAGCCCTAGAGCAATCGTCTGTCTTCTAAGAAACCCCCCAATAGCTTCTCCATGTGGCGCTGTAAACACTGAATAAAGAACCAGAGAAAGACAAGCAGGCTTGATCTGAATTAGATATGGGGGCAATTCTCAATTCAAGTTCTGCCTATTCACATACAGAGGTGTGTGCAGTGCATGTGTACATTAGCCAAGTCCAATTACATCTCTCGATATAAAATTAACAGCCACCTGGGTCAAGACGGTGCTTATGGACTAAAGCAGACCCTTTTTTTTTTTTTTTTTGCTAGTTTACTGAATTATGGTAGAATGTGTTCAAGCAAAGCATAAGCTTGTGTACATAAAATGTCAAGGACATAAATTAATGAAGAATTCCAAGGTGCAGCAAGAAACATTCAATCGGCAAGCTTAAAATTCTGTCCCAAGCCAGGTGAGAGCTAAAAATTACCCCAAAAAAGCAGCGCTCGAATAGCTGAAGAATTCAGAGATCATGTTACTACATCAGCAAACTGCCCTTTGTAAAGAGGAATGATGTGTGTACATGCAGTCCAAACTAAAGGCTATGTTTTAATTGCACTGGTGCAAAGCAGAAGGTCTTGGGTGCATGGACCATATCCAAAGACATGCTAGTGTATTTTGGTTCATATACGAGCAGCAGGGCAAACCACAAAAGGGCTATACAGCGATATATAGCAGACTGGAGGGTGTGGTGATGAATAAATACGCTCTCAGCCAGTCACATCACTAGTTCACAGTCCTGAAACAGCTGCGCCAATCACAGTGATGCCAAACAACAGCTCAAAAAAACGGAAAGACGCTCCTCCAGGAAATCAGATGTCTGGATGGTGTCTAGTGATGTGAATGCACAGCATACTACCACTCCACAGCCATGCAGCCAGAAGCAGGCGCAGGAGCTTTAACAGTTAATTTGTACGATGATGATAAAAAAAAATAAAAAAAAGTTTGGTGCAACAGTTTATATGATCATATCAGTCATAATTCTCCTCTTACACATAGTAAATGATTATAATGGATTTTTAAATGTGACAAAGCAGCACTTACTTCATAATGTCTAATGTAACATGGCTCCACATGGTAAGTATATGCCTAAATTGGAGGGCAACAGACCTTTTCTACAGCAGCCATTTTGACTTGTTACAGCAGGAAAAGTGCAGGTGAAACAAATTTTGTTAACGAGTGCCCCAATTTCAGTTACACCTGTGCTTTTCCTGGTAGGACATGCCAAGATGTCTGCTGTGAAACACGTCTGTAGATAGTGTAAAACTCACTCACCGTGTTATATAATTCAGCTCTAAGCCCCATTAAACATTACTTTCAATGACTGTTTTCTGGCTGGCAAGTGTTTGGTTAAAATTATTTTTTCATGTTTTAAACTTTAACACAAATTTCAAGGTCAGGAACATACCAAACATTTGGAACTGGTTGTTGCTGAGTTTGAGTGTGCAGGCATTGTAGCGGTGTATATGGTGATGTTTAGCAGGTAGCAAATAATGTTTACCATGCTCATCGCCTTCATTTAGCATGTTAACATTTTATGCTCTGGTAATTTTCTAATCTTTTCCTAGAAGGTTTTCTGAAAAGAACTAATTTGGTTTTACTTACAGAAAACTATACTTTTACGGTAAGTAAACACCCAGTATCAAACCCAACTGATTATTTTATCATTTTTGGTTTCTATTATGGAAAACTTACTCTGTATTTAACTGACTGCTTTGCACCAACTACAACTTGGATTTGGTTACTCTGCAATTAATCAGAACTAATAAATTGAAAGAAATCTTTTAGCAGTTATTAATACCATGTTAAATCAAACATTTCCTCCTAGAAACCTTGAAAATCCTAGTCAGACCAATAAAACAAAGAATTACCAAATTCTGATTGGATAGTAGAGTGAGGATACCTGAGATCATTGTTCTTAGAAGTTTTTTACTAAAAGTATACGAGGATTCATTTGTTTTCAGATTTACCATGAAGTTGAAATCAGTGGGTGTGTAGGTCTGACTGACAGAAGAACCATGACCGATGTGCTTCATTTGTTACATTATGTTCTGCATGTTATTTCCCCATTCGAGCTGTATCATGACAACACATTTTAAGTCTCTCTACTGCCACTTCCTTTCACTCACATGTGAAGAGCACCCTGAGCAACCTGGTAGGATGTGTGCTACATAGCTGCAACATCCACAGCTAGAGTTCAACCATGCTTTGAGCAGTTTATCCCATTCTTCCTGACGGAGTCTCTCAAGCTCCATTAGACTGGATGGGAAGCATTTGTGAACACACATGTGCTATGGGGTTTGAGGCTTTGGTCGAGCCACACGTCACTGCACTTTGGAGCAGGTTTTCTTTGGGGACCTCTCTGTATTTGCCTCCGTTCATCCTTCATTCAATTCTAACCAGTGTCCCTGTCCCTGCTACTGAGATTAACCCCCATAGCGTGATAATGCCACCACCATGCTTCACTGTGGGGATGGTGTTCACCAGACAGTGTTTGGAGTTCAGTCTGAATGGTTCAGTTTCCCTCTCATCAAAAAATAGTCTTCCTCACATGTCATCTGGTAAACTTCAAGCAGGCTGTCATACGCCTTTTACTCAAAGTGGCTTCAGTCTTGCCACTCTACCGTAAAGGCCTGACTGATGGAGAGTTGCCGAGATGGTCGCCCTTCTGGCAGGCTCTCACATCTCTGCAGAGGACACCTCCCTGACTAAGGCCCCTCTTGCTCTCAGACTGGCCTGACAGCCGACTCTGAGAAGAGTCCTGGTTGTTCTTCCATTTCACACTTACTGAGGCCACTGCGCTCCTGGGAACAGTCAAAGCTTTAGAAATAGTTTTATACTCTTGCCCTGATCTGTGCCTCGCCACAATGTTATTGCAGAGCTCACACATGAGAGTCCTTGCACTTAATAGCTTGGCTTTTGTCCGGTCAGGCAGTGTGAAATGTGGGACAGGTGTGTGCCTTTCTAAAATAAGTCCAGTCCATTCAGTTTGCCACAGGTGGGTTTCAGTCAAGCACTAGAAACACCTCAGTTAAGATTAAAGCAAACAAGATGCACCTGATTGCATTTTGGAGTGTCACAGCAAGGGTCTGAACACATCTGGAAATTTCAATCTTTTTTAGATTTAATCTCTTACATGTTTAATACATTTGCAAAAAATTCTTAAAAACATCTTGCCTGATGGATTATTGAATATAGATTTATAGAATAAAATATATGCATACAGTAATCTGTAAACCTTACTAAAGGAGACAATATAACATCAGCAGGTGTGATTAAAACATGCTAGTGTTTTACACCAAAGGCCATCTCACTGATATTAGAGGTGGCTGTGTTACAGTGCATTATCAGGGAACATTCATGTTCTTGCACACGAGTTAACAAGGTGTCCTTTGCTACTGATTAAAGAGTAGGCTTTTCTCATTTGAAACAAGTGATCCTCGTGCTTTGTATGATTAAGTCAAGCAGATCACACTGTGTAATGTCACTATGTGTGTTGTAAATATAGATAATCCGCCCACTCTGTGTTATGCACGTTCTTATGGATAATTAGAAATACAGGGAAATAAAGCAACAACAGTACGACAGGATGCATCAAGAGCGAGCGATTCTTCGTCAGTGCTCAGTGCTCTGTGCACTAGACCGTCTCTACATCTTGAAAACGCTGATTTACAAAGAGAAAGCTAGCTGATGACTATGAAGTTCTGCCAGAGCATTAATAAAGTGAGTGACAAATGGAAAACTTGATAAGCACTTTAACCTGTTGCAGTTGTTACTTATTTTGATGTCATCTTAATCTGGTCCAAGGCTTAAACTGTGAAAAACAGATCAAAAACCAAAGCAGGGTTTGAATAATTCATAAAATGCAAAACAATGTGCTTGACAGCAGAGAATGTAACGAGGGAGTTGTATTTTCCACTGATAATTCACTTTAACAGATAACCAAAAGTCAGCTGCCACAGTCTTAATTAGCAGAGCATTACCACTTATAAGGAAGGAATATGGCCACAAATTGTGTCCATGGAAGACATATGTATGAAACACATCTATATCCAGAACATTTAGTAAAATATGATCTGTAACAGATGCAGGATTTACAGCAACATATTCAGCACTCTGTGTTTGCTTTTGGGCAGGTACTAAATGTCAGCACAAGGCACATAACAAATCCTGACATTTTTACTCGTTTAAAGAAACGCCCTAACTTATTCTGACAGATGACTGGATCTCAACGTTTGCTCTAGGTTTCAAAACTTCTCAACTACCAACCAAGGAATGAAAAAGGAGATTGGCAAAAATGCAACATCCAGTTTTTCCTTTTTTTAAACAGGCCTGAAAATTTTGCTAGGTTTCAGTTTTCTAAGGGTTCTTGCTCTAATTTCATTATGCATTAAATGAGGCTCTACCTCATCCATGCAGCCTCCACTCCCCCCCCAGGGCCCTATTTGGCTGCTAAGCACTTCTAAAAAATATGGAAGGCTAATTACAGCAGCAAAAGATGAAACAAAGACTTTCTGTAAAAACATTAATGTAGCCCATAAATATTTGACAGCTATTTTAAAGGCAAATTCTTAGTGAGGGAGCGACTAGTGCAAACCAATCAGAAAGAAGAATTCTGGACCACGTATTGTTGTTGTTACACAGTGAATGTGTCTCAGGGAGTGCATCCTTCGAAGGACATGGTCTACAAGGCATGGCCTTCATAGCCATTGTAGATCACAAAGGCTGAACCATGAACCGAACTGATATGAGACAGTCTGGTCTACAGATAATTTCCTTTTTACGTTACCAACTGTTCCTGCTCTTACCGTTGCATTATGAAGCGCTGCTCTTGTCGCCTAGCAACCTTGACAGCTGCTCTGCTCTCTGCCATAGTGGATGAAGAAGGAGAGTGACAACATCTCCATTGACTCTATAAGGACCATTTTTTACAGTATTGGCAGATCATGAGAATGCTAGTTCCAAACATTAGCAGCATCACCATAGTTTTCCATCGATTTAGCTGATAGCTTCTAAAGTAAGAAGCTGAAATCCATAGCAATAACTTTATTTAGTTTAAGTTAGAGATGCATCAAAACATTTATACATGCTTTACAACCTTTTCTGACTGTCTCTCAAATATTGGGTCACTTTAGTAATTAGCTACCTAGCTAAATTAGCTATCTGCAACAACAGAATTAGTTTGCAAGGTTGTACAAATCATTAGAAATAGCAATTGCTGATAAATCCAGCTGTTTCTACAGAAAACAAAGGATCTTAATCACATTTGGAACTATATGAAGCTATGAGTCATGTGACCTGCTGCAATTTTTGACCTCTTAATGTCGCAACTCTTCTATCTTAATAGCTCTGCTCTCTGACAGCATACAAAGAATCTTGTGCCTTCGTTGCTTGCTGAAAGGATGGATTGATTTCTCAGCCGCATTCAAAGGAGCCTTAGAAATGGGACAAGCTTGTTGCAAAGCTGTGGCAGTATTGGTCTTCAAATGCAGCCTCTCTCACCCTCTGAATTGAGACGCAGCTAATCTGTCTCTGGGATTTCCACGTGAACTCAGAGGTCCTATTTTACAACTGAGTTATTAAGTGACAAGATTGTGAATATACCGAATGCCCTAACAGAAGGGGTCAGCCATGTAATATCTGAGTGATATAAACATGTGGGACAATTTACCTGTGAGGGGGTTAAAGCAGTGCATGTGAGTCCAAATTAAATGGGTCAATATCAATTTAACATTTGAAAATGGATCAATTGATGCAGAACCTCATTGCAGTGACCCAACAGTTTAATGCTTCAGTGAATTCAATGACATCGTCTGCCTGAGACTGAAATCAGTGAGGGAATCAATGCATGTTTGTTTCAGCTATAAATAGTTATTTTCTGCAGCTCCCCTGTGGCTTGTAAAAAGTTTTGTAAATGCGCAAAACATGCTAACTATTTTTTATGTGATGTGATATATTTTTTAACTGACATGTCTAATACAAGCACCAAATATTAGATTTTAAAATGCAGCCATTTCAAACAAAATAAAGGTTCAAAGATAAATTTGCTCCATCTGACATTAAAAGCTTCCATTAAAACACTGACATTTAACTGAGTGTGATCCAACACATCACGAGCAGGATGTGCGAATGTCAGCTCACTAAATGTCTGGACATGTCACAGACATCTGATATAAGATCATTCAGAACTTGAACACTGGTCAAAGAAAAGGCCATTTCCTGTCATGTGACCATAGCGGCTCATAAAAACTATTCACTTTGAGTGAATGATACTCTTACAAAGGTGGAAGAAAGTCAATGCAACAAAAGACATTTTCTGGAATCAAAAACCTCCTCCTGTGTAAAGGTTAATACCAGGGAAGACAGCAAAGTCTGATCTTTGATTGGCTTGGCTTATGAGGGTAAAATGGCTTCATGCTGTCTTCGACAGGAAAGGATGAGATGGTATTATGCCAATCCTATTATAATACCAAATAAAAGAGTGTGATGGATGACGACTCCACCAGATGTAACCGGAGGGGGATGTGATGAGCAGAGGGATTTGAAGATTCAGTAATTTCAACACGTAAGCTCACTGTGTTTTAGTTAAGTCTGAGAACTGATGTGGCTGAAATACTGTAAAACCATGTTAATCGCTGCTCTGCAGATTGCTGCCATGAGCTTTCAATCACACATGTGGACATTCACTCCCACATGTTAAAAGTCAGTCATTCACTTATGGACACTTTTAAAAAAGAATTACATAACACGAGTATGCCTGACATAAGAGGGATCTGTCACGAGTTGCTTTTACAGTTTTCTTTTTTTAAAACACCAACAGAAAAAGCCCATCACCATTTCTCAAAGTTCAAATTGACAGTTTTTTGTTTTGTCCAACCAGCTGTTCAAAAGCTACTGAGTTTAAGAACACAGAAGACCAAAAAACCCCAGAAACAGTTCACATTGAAAAGTGATAATTAAGCACTAATCAAACAGATTAATCAAGACTGATACATTTTCTGGTGATCGATTAGTCGATTGTCTGACTAATAGTTTTAGTTCTAGCCCATTTCAAATGAAGAATTCTGGCCTAATCTAAAACACCTATTCTCACAAAACGTGTGCACAGTTAAAGGTGAATCTGCCTCTTCCACCTCCCATTAGTTGCCTGTTAATACTGCAATTTTAACTGACATGGAGACACATGAATGTTTGTAATGGTCTTGCTGACACTCTCTAGAGATACCTATTACCACAAATCATCGCATGCTCACAGTTCAACACAAGAATAGTCAGATAAAATCCTAATAGCCTGCTGAATAAGCAACTACTCATAATGGTTTAGGGCTATGGACTGTGGGTGTCCCCGTGATTTTCCCTTCTGCTTAGAAGAATTTGAGCCTTGACGTTATTCAGTTCCCAAAACAGCTGGGAACATAAATACATAATGAAGGACAGACTCAATTGATTCTATGCGAGACTTTTCCTATGCTGACAAACATTACTTTATGCAGAGCAGGGGAAGATGGTGCTACAGTATGACACAGGGCACATGAAGCTACAGTATGACGCAGGAGAGCATCCACCAGTCTGGTGCCATTCAAGTAGCGCTATCTCCATGTAACGCTCCAGGGACCGCTTTACTTAAGAGGAGTCGGGCTATGTAATCAGAACCCCAGCCTGTGATTAATGTTGCTCATCTGTCTTCATGCCCGCACAGCCCAGTACGACTCAGCACAGCTCATCCAAGATGCTGTTTACTGCACAACGTTTTGCCCGCAGCCATGGAAATAAGTTGAATCCATTTCACCTAGACAGCCATGAGATGTGTGAGAAGCCAACATCCAACAAACTATAAAAACAACCACAAAAACTTACTGCATGATTCCTGACTGTACTTAATGCTTAAGCTTCATGCCATGTCTTTTATCGGTGGCCAGGAGGATGTTTTGTTCCATTTCTGCAGTTCACCTTTCAAATTACTCATTTTGGAAAGCAAAAACAAGTCTTACAGGCAATCCAGTTCTAGTTTAACTGTCCTTCAAATGAAGCAAGGCTGAGCAAAGGATAGATTTATGATGCATGCCAAGCGTCTTCCAGTGCTAACATCATCAAAAGAACCTCTCTACCTGTCGGCACACTGTATTAATGAGCTATTAGGTGTTCGTGGGTAAACAATTTATAGTGTTGGCTTATTTACCGCATGCTCAGGGAAAAGTGCATCTGGGCTGGGAGCCTCCTCTCGCTAGGGAGCCGATCCATCTGCCGCCACCACCATTCCATTCACTCTACCACTTGGACAGATTTACACAAACCTTTTGTCATTATTCTGATATGTCTATCTATTATGGGAAACGCTCTTGAAACAAGAGAGCTGCTCCGGGTGTTGCTCCTCCATCTGTGTCTAATTTACAGTTTCTTTAAGTGGATTTTAAATGGGCATGAGTAACTGACATTCTTATGGGATGTCCCTGGAAAATAGATTTCTGTATTCTGAATCTGTACCAACAATTCTTTTACCATACATGCACAGTGTCAATAGAGCACTCCACATGCACTGAGCATCCAACAGCAAACTTGACGACCTGCTCAATTCAGGTGGTTTGTGGACAGCCCTGAGAACACTCTATGAGTAAAGATTAATCACTTGTGTGCTAAAGAGAGTTCAAAAACAACAGCTTCATTCATTCAATTCAAACCTGGACAAGGCCAATCTGGTGGAAGCCTCCCGTTAAATGGCTGCAGGGTCAGTAACACAAGCTGGAACTGCAGAGCCATTAGGTGAATTGTTTGTTTCTGAGCAATGTCAGAACACAAACTGTACAAAGCCTAATGTACAACTGCACAAGTCTAATAATATTCATTCATGGCTCCTTACTCAGGATAATTCGAGTGTTGTTATGGAACTGATACAGACTGATGATTGAGCAAATAAAAGAACATGGTAAGCTTCAAAACTGCAATAATTGATTTTATCTAGCAGCAGAAGTGAGCTACGGTATGATAGGTCAAATTTGTTAACATACCATCATGGCAACAGTCATGGCAGTTTCCCCATACCCCTGGTAAAAAATATCTGGCTCTTTAGTGGTTAAATGCTCTGCAGTGTTCACCAGTTATTATAAAAAGAGAAATTACAGATGCCTGATGGCATGCAGCATTGAGAGAACATGAGTGTAATATCCTACTGCATCTCTTACCAAAGTCTTTGTGGGATGACATCCAGCCAATCTCCTTGAGGGAGACGAGAGCTAACAAACCGTAGCCTACGAAGGAGCCAACCCCAGAGAAAAAAAAGAAGAGCCCCATGATGGCACTCTGCATGGACTTGGGGGCTGCAGAATAGGCAAACTCCAGACCTGCAACAAAGAGAGCAAATGTGCGGTCATAAATTTGTGGAATTAGCAGCCGTATTACCATGCTATTTACATATATGCTTTGTCTGAACATGCACTATTACATTGTCTGCACTAGTAGAACAAACAATGCCCGTCTTTCTGCATGTATATAACATGATGGGTTTTCTTGCCAGTAGCTGACTTCCTTTTAGCACTTTGTATACAAAACCATAAGACTTCCTTAGTAAATGCATAGCTGCCTTTTTCCCCATGGTGCTATTGTTGGGTATCTATTCTACTTGGTACTGGTCTCAAGATTTCTAGAAAACACATCATTTAGTATGTACTGTGTCATGAAAGACAGAAAAGGATGGAAAAAAATGGGCAGGGGACCAAAGAGAAAGAGAAATGAAGAGGGCAAACCCATAAAATCTGTGTCTTTTGCCTGCCTGCAAGCTGACATTGATAATTTCATGGCACCTCAAACATGTGATTTTTCAAATGAGGCCCTATAGCTACATCTGTCAGGAGAGATTAGGGAGCTGCAGTTAAATATGCTTGCCTTTTAAGACATTCCTGGTAGAGGGGGACTGCACAAATTAATATGATGAACAGTTTACATACAGATACCAGCACTGGTTATGCAAAAAGAAATTAGATAAGAGCATGGCAAACATAAAGTTATTGAGTGGAAAACAATTTACAGTTTCTTTAAGTGGATTTTAAATGGGCATGAGTAACTGACATTCTTATGGGATGTCCCTGGAAAATAGATTTCTGTATTCTGAATCTGTACCAACAATTCTTTTACCATACATGCACAGTGTCAATAGAGCACTCCACATGCACTGAGCATCCAACAGCAAACTTGACGACCTGCTCAATTCAGGTGGTTTGTGGACAGCCCTGAGAACACTCTATGAGTAAAGATTAATCACTTGTGTGCTAAAGAGAGTTCAAAAACAACAGCTTCATTCATTCAATTCAAACCTGGACAAGGCCAATCTGGTGGAAGCCTCCCGTTAAATGGCTGCAGGGTCAGTAACACAAGCTGGAACTGCAGAGCCATTAGGTGAATTGTTTGTTTCTGAGCAATGTCAGAACACAAACTGTACAAAGCCTAATGTACAACTGCACAAGTCTAATAATATTCATTCATGGCTCCTTACTCAGGATAATTCGAGTGTTGTTATGGAACTGATACAGACTGATGATTGAGCAAATAAAAGAACATGGTAAGCTTCAAAACTGCAATAATTGATTTTATCTAGCAGCAGAAGTGAGCTACGGTATGATAGGTCAAATTTGTTAACATACCATCATGGCAACAGTCATGGCAGTTTCCCCATACCCCTGGTAAAAAATATCTGGCTCTTTAGTGGTTAAATGCTCTGCAGTGTTCACCAGTTATTATAAAAAGAGAAATTACAGATGCCTGATGGCATGCAGCATTGAGAGAACATGAGTGTAATATCCTACTGCATCTCTTACCAAAGTCTTTGTGGGATGACATCCAGCCAATCTCCTTGAGGGAGACGAGAGCTAACAAACCGTAGCCTACGAAGGAGCCAACCCCAGAGAAAAAAAAGAAGAGCCCCATGATGGCACTCTGCATGGACTTGGGGGCTGCAGAATAGGCAAACTCCAGACCTGCAACAAAGAGAGCAAATGTGCGGTCATAAATTTGTGGAATTAGCAGCCGTATTACCATGCTATTTACATATATGCTTTGTCTGAACATGCACTATTACATTGTCTGCACTAGTAGAACAAACAATGCCCGTCTTTCTGCATGTATATAACATGATGGGTTTTCTTGCCAGTAGCTGACTTCCTTTTAGCACTTTGTATACAAAACCATAAGACTTCCTTAGTAAATGCATAGCTGCCTTTTTCCCCATGGTGCTATTGTTGGGTATCTATTCTACTTGGTACTGGTCTCAAGATTTCTAGAAAACACATCATTTAGTATGTACTGTGTCATGAAAGACAGAAAAGGATGGAAAAAAATGGGCAGGGGACCAAAGAGAAAGAGAAATGAAGAGGGCAAACCCATAAAATCTGTGTCTTTTGCCTGCCTGCAAGCTGACATTGATAATTTCATGGCACCTCAAACATGTGATTTTTCAAATGAGGCCCTATAGCTACATCTGTCAGGAGAGATTAGGGAGCTGCAGTTAAATATGCTTGCCTTTTAAGACATTCCTGGTAGAGGGGGACTGCACAAATTAATATGATGAACAGTTTACATACAGATACCAGCACTGGTTATGCAAAAAGAAATTAGATAAGAGCATGGCAAACATAAAGTTATTGAGTGGAAAACATGAATGACCTTTCCAGACGTTCACAACAATACATTTGTTTATATCATCAAGTTAACCTTCTGATAGCAACAAACACTGGTCAATAGCCATATCACAGGGGAATGCAAAGGTTGGTGAGGGTTCTCAGATACAGCTCTGCACAGCAACAGGAACAGTACAGTCCAACACTACCATTTTGTTAAACACAGCTCTTGTCTGTCTGACAACAATAACTCAAGATACTGTACAACTGAAGCGACAGCCGCTGCTTTCACCATAAACAGCTTGACCTTTCTCAACCAAAAAGCAGAATTATTGAGGAGAAGAAAAAAAAAGGGTGGAATTCAAAATGTATACAATTCTTACTTCCCAAGGCCTTTGTCGAAGGTGGTGATTTTTCTTTCCTAAAAATATTAATGTTTGACATTTTCAAGAGTGTAGTACATAATTAAAAATACCGAAGAGAATCACTTTGCTAAGTTTATGCATATTCTTATTGCCTGAAAGCAGAAACATTTGGGTATATGTGTAAAGAATTACCCATCATCCTACAAGACTGGGGATTGCAGTGAGGAAGTTTGATGGCACTGAAGGTTTTAAACTGATTTATTCAAACAGAAGAAGTCTGAGGGGAAATATTCCTCTATACCAGACATATGTCACAATTCTGTCAGCCAATTTTCCTTGAAATAAGCCCAGTGGGATCTTATGGTAGAAAAGAAGAGAGAAAGTTTATTTTAAGGACCCCTATAGATTTGTTATGTCTGGATTTGCCATTCATAGGTACCCTGAGAGTTTTATGTGAATTCTACTCTTTTATTGAGGCCTTATGGAATTCTGTTCAAAGGCTGTACTGTACAATACCCTTATTAAACAAATTTTAGTATCCATGGATTTTAAACTAAAAGATGAAAAATATTGATTCCTACAAAAACCCAGCAGTGACTGGATCAGCTAAATAAACCTTTCACTGTGGTGACAAAAAGTCTTAAATATTAATGGTTCAATCTTCACTCTTGAGACACAAATAAAACAAGGGTTATATAGAGGAGCCGACAACAACATGACCCGTAGTATTTGACGAATGACTCAATCATAGCTTGAGGCCTTAACAAACTCGAAACGCTAAGATAATTGAGGCCTGAAGCCATGGTCATGACTGTACAGGAAAACAAATAAAGAAAAAATCTATAGAGACAGAGAGACACCAAACAAATAAGCAAAATACAACACAGATTTCTGTTGTGCATGGCAGAGTATAGACAGTGTAGGACAAAAAGGCCCACAGCTGCCACAGTGAAATGCTCTATCACATCCAGTGCATTTCTCACAAACACAAATGCCCCTCTTTTAATAAAGGAGAATATTGTAACTGTTGTTTTCATTCTTGTCTCAGTTTTTGTGACCACAATTTGATATAGCATTAGAGCAATTTCTCACTTTGTCACAATATTGTGTTACTGTGGCAATGCTTCTCTTTTAATGAAATGGTGCTTCCTCTTTAGGTCAGGGCTCACAAGAAATGAGAGCCAGCTTCTTACCGAGAACTTCTCAGTTGCTACCCTGAATGTATCAAAAAGAAGTTTGCAGCTGTCAGTTCCAGCATGAACCGTTCAGACCTGCTTTGATTCAGTGCTTTCCTTTTTAATCATTTTCAGGAAAAGAACAGGGAATCCATTTCTCTGGGGAAAGCAAGCACAGCTAAATCTCCAGTGAAGGATTATGGGTGGCCTCATATTGATGAGAATGTATCTTGGAATGATATTTACTGGTATGAATTGTCTGAGCAGTAACACAACTCTGAATTCAAAACCGGCCTAGGGAAGCGTTCACAAAGCTTGGCAGTATGAAAAGTTGGTCCAAGTGCTGCAATTCTAGACAAAAAACTCGCAAAGAAAATAAATGCTATTCATAAAGAATGTGCACCATGTAAGATAAACAGTAGGTATAGTACACAACATAATGAATAGAAAGGAGGGTTAATACAAAGCTTAGGACTTTAATAACACTTCAATTACCCAAGTCACACTCATTCCTAGTGCTGTCTAGTCATGCAGATAGTTTTGCATTATTATGCCATGGTTTTGAGATATCTGTCTTTAGAGCTTTGCCTGCCACCCTTATATCCCAGTGGAGATTAATCAGATTTTGTTTGTGCTCTACACAGAGATTTGTCAACCTGCAGAATTTTTCATACCCTTTATACTATGAACGCAATATATCTGGTTGCATTAGACCATTGCGGGCAATGCTGCAAATCAATGAGCCTGACCACCTTATGGAAATACTGCAGACTAGAAGAGTTGTGCATCAACGTGATGAAGTGCTTCGATTAGTCAGGTATTTAATTCACTAGATCCAGATCAGAAGCTGCCATTCACAGCTTGCTATAGTACCAGTTTTATTTGCAGTTCAAGTGTCATTAAAATGTTGGGGGGAAAAAAAAAAGCTAGTAAGTGGACACCGAGTTTTAGTTTTACCTTTATATACCACATGAAAATGTGTTTAACTTGCCAATGTTTGGTATAAGTTTCTTCAGCACAACCTCACATGTTCACTCAGATCAGGTGAGTAACCATGGAGATGGAAAATTTAAGTTATGATGTTAATTATATTGTGAAATTGACTGCACCCCCAGGTTTACAGCATAAAGTGGAGATCTTTGGTGTATTTATCTATCTTAGTATCTACTGTATCTGTTTGGACAACAAGCAGAGGAAGAGTACTAATGTGAATCTGGTCACAGGCTGGATCAAAGGCACAACTCTAATCATCATTTCAATTATAAATGGTTATTTTATCCACACCTTATTTATAAAATGTCCCATTACTGAATAATATCTTGCAGTGCTGTGAGAAAATCAGAATAATCAATTATCGATCGACATCTTGGGTTATTTACTCTGGACTACAACCCACAAACACATTAAGCTGGTGCAGTCTGGCAATGGATCACACAAACTGTTCAAAAAGGGTTTACACATTAGTCTTCATTGCATTCTGCTTAGGAGAATGGGCACTGCGGCTTTTAGCTCGCATTTCATTCAGAGCAGCTCAGTGTGAGGATGACAGAGGATACTGTATTTTGCTGTTAGTCTGAGTCATCATGTCTACCTGACCGCAGTGCCAAATGAGACCTTCTAATAGCTGCAAATTCCACTGGAGATGTTAAACAACTATACCTGCAATGCTGGCAAAGATTTCGCTGATTCCTATTAGCACATACTGAGGGACTTGCCACCATATGGGTAGATCTGCTGCGTAGTAGATAGCGTTGCCAAGCACCTGGTCAATGGTACCAAAAGATTTGACGATTTCCAAACGTTTGGTTTCCAAAATACCTGAGGGAATAGAAACAGAAAACACTCAACATGCTTTATCTGTGAGTTGGAGAAAGAAAAAACATGGACAAACTGCAAAAAACTACACACACATATTATATATACATAGTTTTGTTGTTTTATCAAGGTTCTAATTATATTATAACCACTGTATATATCTATCTGAAAGTTCCATCTAAACTGTGTACACACACACACACACACGTATTTTCCTAAAGCACATTCCTTTTTCTTGTTTGCACAGTCTTTTTCTTTTCTTGTTCTCTCAGTCTTGTCTTGTTTACTCATTGCCTTACAGAAAAACATTGTACATGCACACAGAGTCAGTGTACTGGAGTCAAAGTCCATGTGTTCCGCACACCTGGCAAATAAAGCTGATTCTGGTCATTTACATTTATTTCTTAGTCTCTTTATTAAGATATAACTAGAAAATACAGGAGATATATACGTATATATTTAAATTTTAAAATTATTTGTCAACCTTGAAGTTCATGACACCAACAAACACAGCCAGAGCTGGAGGATTCAGTGACAGTCCTTTAAAGATTTAGCTAGTTGTACCCTATGTCTTCATTAAGATCACTTCTGCATGCATCCATATTGTGGCCATTAGTAACGGAACAGTGCAGACAGTTCAATAATAAGAGCAAAGTAGTTTTCATCAACTGCTGCCTGCTTCCTTAAAGCTTTTTTCAACAGCTATTATCACGTAACCAGTGGCTATTTCCAGATAACTCCCAGAGATGGCATCCTATCATAACTACAGTTAATGCTGCATTTGAGAAGAGTAGTAGAAGCCTTGTAATCCAGCTATCCTGTAATACCAGCCGCCCACCTCAAGCAGTGTGGCCAATGGGCTGCCCAGGGCAAGCCTCACACTGTAAACACGCATCCAAACATTACTAAACATGACACATTAGACAACCGTTTGTGATCCCTGGCAACTCTGCTGCAGCTAAATCTCTAAAAATGAGATGCTTTTGCGCACCTAATAGCCATTTAACCAAAGCAGATTAGTGGATAAAATTGAGAGAGGGAAATATACTAATAAAATCTCTTCAAAAGCAATGTCAGCGCAGCTTTTCAGTCTGAGACATAAAAGAAAATGGTTTCAGAATCAGTCCACTGTTCATTTGACAGCATGTCTTCAGTTGTCCCTTTGCACTGCAGGGGGGTGGGGGGGGGTCAAGCTGTCCTTGTGCCATGCGTGTCAGCATGTACAATGAAATTCTGTGAAATATCACTGCACCGATGTCATCATACAGATTCCCTGCACATGGTGATGAAAGTGACTAGCTCTGAACAGCAGTGGTATGGCCAATGTTGTGGACACAGCATGATAAGGCTGAAAATGCAATGTGCTGGCCTGGCTACTCTCTGGGCAAAGGATCCCACACTTGTTCTTCCACAACTATCAGTCATCAAAACAACAGGACTTCAGCGGATGCAGATCAGCACTGAGGACACACAGAAAGCCAGTCAAGGGAAATACAAATGAACATGTAATAAGAGTATAAGGCAGCTCCCAGGAGTCAATGTATGTAAATGAATGAATGTGAAGCAAGGAAATGCTGGGGATAAACAGCACACAGGCTCGACTAATTATTCTTGGATGTAGCACCGTCACGATAAAATACAGATACAATACCATTAATGCTGCATATCAATAACCCACAAAGTACATTACTGTTCAGACTGGATCCAGTTGTCTGGTTTGACTTCTGAAATCCACGGCACAACTTGGTTGCAGACTAGTGAACTAGTGCATTCACCCACTATTCTGTGAGCAACACAGCACTACACCATCGTAAGCCCCTTCTCTGCACTTGCAACACTCAAAATTGCTTTCTGCAATATTTAGAATTTATTTTGCTTGAATTCAAATGCAGGGACTGCACCTTCTTTCAAGACATCAAATGGAAAAGTAAATACTTGAATAGCTTTTGAACATCAAAAATGAACACGTTAGAGCACCTTTCCTCCCAGGAATGCTCATGTCCTCTGAAAAGCAAATATTACTTTTAACCGAAAAGCAGACACATTAGATTTGGTTAATGGACTTTTAACCGCATCTCACTGATTGAAAAGGATGTTTCTAATGGGCTAAGTCAGGCTTTAATAACTCTCAGTCTAGACCATCTGAAAACTCTCCCTCAACAAACCTTCTCACTTCTTCTTCAATATGCCCATATAAAGTAAAGCACAGGGTTGAGAGTTTATTCCAGTACCGCTTTCTGTCTCTTACTCGAAAAACTCAGACACCACATAGATATTTACGAGTACAACTTCCTCTGTAGATCACAGTCTACAAATCACACCCATACACAGTTACATGTACTGTCGAATTAGTAGAATTAGCCACGTGATGCATTTCACTACCATCTTACATTCAGTAACCCTGTGTTTATGACTTGCATTCTTCTACAATCCAGAGAATTACACACAAAAACTGCTGGGACACACCAGAGAAATGCAGCAGCATGCCATATGAAATGTTAGGATAATTTAACATGCAACACTGCCGATGTAAACGTAACATTAACGTTCCTTTTAGACAGATATCCTTTGTGATGGTATCAGGATTAATGTGGGCAGTCGACCATAAATCATCTCTAAATGTTCACTGCAGAGATCTCACAGTTTTAATGTTATCCAATGATTTGGCATCACCTCTAAACCCAGTGAAGAGGATTTTAGTACAAATGAGAGTGAGTCCATCCAACTTCTACAGAGCAGAAGAACACTGTGTGAATAAAACATTGTTTTCCACAAACCTCACGATAGATGGGAACAACACATGTAACCATGGTAACTGTACACAACCTTTACAAAAACTAAAAAAATATTTAGTTTTTATTGACTAAAACTAACAAAAACCAAAAGATAAAATTTGACTACATGTTTTGCAGCCAAGTGGTAGTGAGGTTGAAGCACAGCACACAAGTTAATATAATCATCGCTAATGACAGAAGATGTAATGCATATTTGAGAAAAGAGAAAACAAACTACAATGTCCACCGACTCTGCTGCGTTCTGCCTTGTCTCTCTCAAAACATTTTAGCCTGGATGCATCAATGCAGCAAAGACTGCTGAAAGACCTGGACGAGGCTATTTAGCAAAAGAATCTACAGGCTGGAAGAGAACACGACGGAGCAGTCGCATGCAGGTGTGGTCATTCAGGACCAAAAAGTGAGATACCACTGCTCCCCCGGTAACCTGCAGGGGGAGGAATAAGGACAGAACTCTGGGGCTGTTTTTTCCTTTGCCAGGAGTAAAGTGGTGTTTTGCTTCAAGGACAATTAAAACATTTGTGACAGACCATTTGCTGAGTCCCACAACAACACAGTAGAGGCAAGAATTAATTAAAAAAGATTTCCAAATACCTGCAAGTTATACTAAGAGCAGATGAAAAAAAATGTCTCAGCAACAATAATCCCCACAGCACGCCACATCTGTACCACTGTTGGTGGTGCAAACGGCATTAGTGCCATGTTTCTTTTAATTAGAAATTAAGGAAAGATGGAGCGGTGGCACTACATGTTCATTGCTCATTGCCTTGGAAGTACAATTCTGACTACACGAGTCATTTACCACAAACAACAAGTGCTAACTTTGATGTTTCCTTGGTGTTTTTCTGGCCTACTTATGTGACAGCATAGAGAAGGCATGTCTATTAGTGCGCTCACCTGCTGCCACAGCTGATGACATCACAAAGAACATCCCCACTGCAATCCTCTTCAGAGAGGATGGCAGCAGGCCATGGCGTTTTAGGATGGGGTCCACCACTTTGTCCTTTAGGGGAATCAGCATAAGGATGAGCACTGCATCAAACATGGTGAGCCAGGCGGCGGGGAAACGGAACGTCATCTGGGGGGAATGGAGGAAAAAGATGAGGTAAAACTGTGCAAAAAGGCAGCGGAGCATGAAAACTATGGACAGTGTCACTGCATTCCCACACAGTTCACAGTTTAGCAATTGCTTGTGTGCATGAGTAAGTGAGTGGGTCTGTATATGTGTGTGCAAGTGTGTACTTAGGGGTTCATATTGCTTTGGCACCCCCAGGTGGTCAAAACCAAACATGATTATATGGAAAAAAAATGTATACATTTGAAAGAAAAGAACACAAATAGCCAAATGTAATAATCATTATTATTATAATTCTTGATTATTAGTAGTGGTATTATTTACTGATTAAATGTGAAAGTGGCAAATGAGACATATTGTTAGTCCAAAATAAGCACAAATCTAAATCTGTTAACATCTATAACAGCAGTACTTAAGACTGTGCAAGCTGACTGAATGACATATAAATCAAAGGGAATATCCATTATGAGCATACAAAGTATCTTTAAGTTCAGGTTATATCTCACAGAGTGAGCAATGAAAGCCTGCAAAATGCTGGGGATGGTTTTTAAAACTCAGATTCCAAGTGCCATCTGAGCTCCTAATGCGTTTCTCATTTTACACTTCTGATAGAATCATTTGTTCTCAAGTTGAATTACCATTTTATGGAGTACCTGCTGGCAATCTGTACGCAGATCCTTAGAGTGTTTCCCTCCCTTGTTTGCACATTATCATATTCAAAATGACAGAAAGGGCAAAGACTTGTCCTATGAATGATGGAGGTGTCCCAGGAGGCCTAGGTCTGCTCTATGTACATATAGTACACACAAACATACATATATACTGGGCACTTTATTAGGTAGAGCTGTACAATTATAAGCACTTCAGTGCAACACTTCCTCCTTAACATCTGTGTTTATGAAGCTCAAAAGTTTCAGTTTTTGGTGAAATTGTCATAAATGTATAAATTCAATTATATCTTTATTATTGAGGTCATAATTAAATGTGTTGTTGTACTGGACTACATTTATATTCAGGTGTTCCTAATATTTCTAACCCTCTCATGTATGTGGCTGGGAAGTACAAAAACATAAGACACACCTAATAAAGTTGCCATTCAGTATAAAGTGTGTAAATTGTGTACACAGACTTTTTTTAAAGTATAAAGTGTGTAAATTGTGTACACATACTTTTTTTTTTAATTTTCATTCAAACCAGTTCTGTTGCTACTACTCAAATATTTACGTTAGATTCATGAAGACATAAAATGCACAGCACAAGCACATCTGTCTCCTATTTGCACTTATCATCATCATTATTATTATTAGTAAGGCCTTTCTTTCCTTGTATTTGTTCAGCTTAGCCATTGAAAATGCCAGGTGAGGTGAGGGAGCAAATCACAGCGGCCTCTAATCTCACTTCCCTTTTGATGTTGAAACGTGTTAAGGCAGGCAGCGGAAAAGGCTTAGTTCCCTTTTTATAAAAGACAGATGTAAAAAAAAAAAAAACTAAATATAGTTCACAAACACAGTTAGACACAGCGGAATATGAGTAAACAAATCTGTCAGTTTTAGAGTCACAAGTCTAAGAGAATATTACTGTGAAATATAATGATATATGTGGCAAATATACAGCAGTAGGCTAGATTGTGTGGTTTACAAGCGTTTCACTTCACATTTCCATGCAGTCAGTAAATTTCCCTATCACCACAAGCAAAACAGCCCTTGTTATACTATACTACTATGTAGTACACCAGTATTCCAATTTCATCACTTTTAAACTTTGATTTTTGAGGAGTTGTGTATCATGTGGACTAACTCAGGGGGTTTCTGTCATCAAAGCCCCCCAGAACTCAACATACAATCTGTCAGAGACACAGTTACACCAGCAACACTCGCAAGAAATACAACCGCAGCCAGGCTGCTATTCTGTGAGGCATTAATCTGTGCAGTTCCAACTTAATCCCCAAGGCATTACCAGCCTTCACTGCTACCCGCCATTGTGTGTCAGTGACCCAGTGATCTCTTTAGTTTCAGTGTGAAAAAACTAGCTCAAACCTTCTTAGGTTAGGTATTGGGTTTAGAGGTTAGAGCTCCTCACTGTCTAAATTTAACTCAACAGAATTATACAGTAGTTGCTCAACACTATGTGGATAACAAATCACCATATCGAACCACCAAAGTAAGCACAATGCTATCTTTTAATTACCGTAAACAAAAAACTAGCACTGGACTGTCTCCACTGTACAGAAGGCTACCTGTTGGGCATCAGTAGTGAAGTTCGAAGCAGTACCAGGGATCTTCAGATGGAGGCCCTGCAGGACATATGTTGTCTGCATCTGCAACACAATAAGGAGATTAGACTCTCAGCATAAAGTAATTTTCCACCTTATGATCACCAGGATGTCTGGTTGCAAAACCATTCTTCTCCAATAGTGAAATGAAAAATAACCATCCTATCATTTTACACATATCTTACCTGAAAGTATACAGTCCAGTATGGGATAAGGGCCAAGAAAACCGGGAGGGTTTTCAACAAAGATTTCACGTCCTCTACTTTCTCTTCTGGAAATTTTCCTCCATAGGTCACTTTGGCACTGTCTAGCAGTGTTGGTTTTTTTCTTCACAGGAATAATGAAACATCTTTAATTAAAATTACAGTGTAATTGATAGCAAAAAATAAAATCATAAGTAAATATAGAACATACAAGAGTTATTCTAAACTCTTAAAGTGGGAGATATCTGTGTGAACAACCTACCAGCTCTTCTAGATATAGGAAATAAACCCTATTCTAAGGTCTATAATCCCCATCTCTGGAGAAAATGCCTTAATAAGAAATTCTTGAAAGGCTGCACTATTGGCCAACTTAAGATATTCAACGTCAGGTTCTTGAACCCATTATGCTACTTTGGTTTAAAGTTAAGTAACAGCACTTCAGAAAACTTTTCACCCTGGGGAATGACAATGAATGCCCAGACCAGTGGGGAGAAAAAGGAATTACACAGGCGGATCAAAGGAGGCTTTAACATAAAGGTCTATCAACAACACCTAGTGCAGCTGTGTTATTTCACCAGCTCAGAGTCACCATCTCTCTAAACTCTGCCCTGAACAAAACACTTGCTACACTGTTGGAGAGAGCGTTCCCATTGAGAATGATGAATGCTTTGCTACACCAGTTACTGTGAGCATGGTATTTGTAATTCTGTGTCATTTAAACACGTTTACTGCTTTACAATACGGTTTTATGCTATCTATCAGTACACAAAGGCCTGACACTGACTGACACACAAAGATGAAATGCCACCCACTGGAGCAGACTAGGTTCCCTGGGTTTCTGGGACCATAAGGCGAAGTTCAGAATCTTAAACATATCCGTAAAGGTGCTGCCATCAGCGGGCTTGCTGATGAAGACGGTTCGGCCCAGGAGAAAGACCAGGAAGGAGACTCCAAGACACACTGTTGGAATGATGTAGCCATACACAAAGCTGATATTTTGCTGGATGTAGCCCACACCACCCAGAGACAGAATAGCTCCTAGGTTGATGCACCAGTAGAACCAGTTGAAGAATCTGCGCGTGGCCTCTGGTCCTCTGTCTTTCACCTGAGATCACACACACAGTACAGCATGACAAAAATTAGCTGTCATTGTAATCTGGTCACAGATACAAGAAGATGCTTTAAAATAAAATCATTTAGAAAAAAACTTGAACTCTGAACATTGCTAACACTGTGTCATACCAGTTTGCCAGCTATAAAAGAAATGTGGTCATCAGCACTTTGGCATGAGGGTTTTCAAAGCCACATGCTAGCGATATGAAACTGGCAGAAGTATAAGTCAACAAGAAAGTTTGTTTGTGTGTCAGGGGGCTTATCTAGGAAAAGGACAGCCACAATAAACAGCAACTTCTTGTTTATTTGTTATCTACTTAATGAGGCTTTGGGCATTCTTTCAGAATGTGTTATGATAGCCTAGACCATTAGCAAAACTGCAATAAATTCAGTTAAATGTCCATGCAAGCAAATAATATTATTCTCATGATGGCACCAAGCCATTCCACATGCAAATTTTATCAGTGTATGATGAAGTGGATACGTCTTTTATATAGAAGAACAAAAGATGCAGCAGTAAAGATGCAATTAACTACTGGGATGATATAGTAATGTCACAGCATTCACAAGCTTACGCCCAGCGTAAATCTTTCTGGGGTCCTCTCTGCAGCGGTGCAGTGTCAGTTAGAAAATTCATCACATGATTATAATTTGTTACCAACAACTGCATTATAATACGATTAAAAATAATACACACACAGCGTACTTTTGCGGTTGTTGCGCTGTCGTTTATAAGACAAGATCAAAGTAAGTGGCAGTGTTCCCTCCAGCCATTAGTCACGCCAGGACAGGACAAACATTTCATTTACCATCTTGTTTCAGTGTTCACCCTCCATCAAATACAGAAAACGATGAGTAAATCGTACTGATCATGGGTTGACAAACGTTAAAACAGCAGTGACTCGCAAAAAATGAGGGATACAGTTGCAATGGATTCCTCTGCTGTCCCAACAGCCGCTACCAGATGCATCAGCAGCCCAATTAAAAATATACCTTTATCATTATGATGCTCAAAATATTTGTTGTATGTATAAATTAAAAACCCACAACATAGATTGTGTCAGTTTCATAATAATGGTGTAATTATTAGACTGCATGTAACAGGAAGTCTTCAGTTTCACTGAAACCAGGCACATTTCAAGTGTCACCTACCAACATTTAGCTGGAGGAGCATTAAAGGGAAAATTCTACCTTGATATGAGGAACTTCATATTTCTAATGAAGCGCTGAGAAAACATTATCTTTTATGAAGTTACTTGAGTGCTTCATTAGCCAATTTCAAGCTTAACAATCATAGACACTTAAAAAAAAAAAACCTAGCTGATGTGTGATGTGCTGCTCTAAGATACACCAATGTCTGGTTTTCCTCTGTTGCTTCAAACAGTGTATGGATTTTGCTTGACGTTGTATATTTGAACATGAAGAGCTTTGACTGAAATGAAATGTAATGAGCGTAGTGGGCTTAAGAGCTAATCATATTCACCCTGCGAGTGCCCAATGAAAGGGTAAGATTATTTTGAAAAACAAAGACTCTATTGATAATCTTTCATTTCCATGACAGCTTCTTCTAGAGGACCTTCTGTGCAATCTAACCTTATAGCACAAAATAAACAGATGTGTAGTTTCACTTCTTATCACTCATAAAATTATTCAAGGCTTTGTTCATGGGTGTTTGTGTGTACACTTGTGTGAGTAAGAGAAAGAGAGAGGGGTTGTCATTTGCATGGCATCACCCTCATGTAGACTTCATGAGGAAGATTTCTAAATGGCTATAATGATCAAAGGTATTCATATCTAAGTGGTAGAGTCAAGGCAAAACATAAATCTTATCATGTCTGACCACTATGATGTCATACTGAATATCCAATATTATATGGGAAAACAGATCATTCAAAGACCTTCTAGTCTATGACACACACAGGTGACAAATTAAAGGAAAATGCTGAATAAATGAGTGACCTCTTGGAGGACGACAGCACCCCCATGTACAGGGCACAAAGGGTCTGTGAATGGCTTGATGAGGATGACAGTGGCATGAATCATATGCTATGGCCTTCAATCCACTTGAACATACTGTATATGGGAGATGTTGGAGTGACGTGTTAAACAGCGACTCCACCACCATCGCCAAAATAACAAATGAGGGATTATCCTTTGGAAGAATGGTGTTCATCCCTCCAGTAGAGTTCAGAAATTTGAAGAGTCAATGCCAAGGTGCACTGAAGATGTTCTGGTGGCAGCCCAACACTTTAGGTGGGGTTTCCTTTAATTTGTCACCCATCTGTACATTATTTGAAATCTTAACATAAAGCTTTTCATACTCTACCTGATCTGCCCCAAAAGGAGTGATGTTGGACTTCACAGTACCCACACCTAATGCAATTAGAAAAAGTCCACTGTAGACAGCAGTGCCACAATATGAGGCACGAACGGGACAGGTTACATTGCTAGGTGGGGTACTGTTTGTGCTCATACATTCAGCAGGTTGCACAGGAAATGCCATCTCTTCTCCACATAGGTGTATCCTGGTGTTCTCATTTGAAATAAAAGGGAAAAATAGCATGCCAATAAGATATAGGATCAAACTTGAAGCAATTGTCCAGAATTTCCCAAGGAATGCATCTGCCAACCAGCCTCCAAATGGCGAAATCAGGTAGGTAACTCCCATGAATATCAGCGAACCCTGGCTTGCCCGAGTACCCTCCCAATAAAAGGGACTACTATTGAGAAAAAGGACCAGATTGGATGTGATGCCATAGAATGCAATCCTTTCTAAAGATTCAGCCAACAGGATGGCTGCGCATGCTCCTCTTCTTCCCTGGAAAACAGATGGTGGTGAATGTCTGTTCCCAGAACCTGAGTCCAGAAGAGGGGTGCTCTCATTGGCATCCCTTCTGCTTGCCATTCTCAACCAATTTAATGGCTTAGGTTACTCCTCGATTAGTAAGAGTTCAAACCTGCAAAAAGAAAATACATGGGAAGTTAAACCTAGCCAAGTGTTGTCAAAACAACAAGCTTTGCCGAAGTCATATTAACTGTGAGTCTTCTTACTTAGTAAGCTAGCTAGGTTTAGCAACAAGACTGCTAGGTAAGAGTTTGGTTTAACATTACCTTTAATTACTGACACACGTCCCAGTCGTCTTCACTTATCGCCATTAACTTAGATAACGTTTAGCGCTCAAATATTCTTCTGATTTATTGATGATTGGCAAACAACGCAGCGCTCAAAACTGGATTCAAATCAGTACTTTGTCAAAGGAGAACTGGAAGTCAACAAAACCAGTGTCACAGTACTACCCCGTGACACTCTGACTCAGTCAACAATTGCAAAACTTGTACCGCTCAAAAAACGATGTATAAATGAAACTTACCCGTGATGTCGCGTAAAACGAGTGTGCTAACAGCCTATCCACGTGATTTGGAAGACGAGTCCATTTATGCGGACGCTGGGCCACCGAAAGAAGGAAGTAGCGGTGCAGTTTCGTTGTTTGTTTGTTTTTTTTTTCTTAGTACTGCTTTTGGCATTGACAAAGTTGTCAAAAGACAGGCGTATTTTTTCGTTCGCTTTTTTTTACTCTGTTTTAAATGATGGTCTTGAAACATAATACAGAAATTGGTTATTAGGGCCTGTACAGTATGTGCGACCGTGATGTGTTTCCAGGGAACCATATAGGAGACGGACTTGTAAACATGTCAAACGTGGTGCAGTGCCAGGTAATGAGCCTAGCATAACGTTAGCTTACTTTGTTCCTTGCTGCTACTTGTCCTCTGCGTGGTTTCAGGAAATGTGATAGGACTTCATTTTAGCAAGCATACTAAAGCAGGCTGTACAGTCGAGGATCTGTGCTGCAGATGCAGAAACCATATGCCCTACTTATTCTGTCTGATTTTCAGAAATCTTTACATGTCAGCTATTTAACGTTAGCTCATCAGACAGGTGTTGTGTTGAGATGTGTTTCCCCGTCGAGATGTGTTTCCCCTAACCTGAACCCTAATCTTATCCTAACCATAACCACAGAGGACATCGATCCAAGAAACATTGTTTTAACAAGGGGAAACACATCCTGACGGGAGAACACAAGACCGGCCTTAGATAAGAAATGAAATTCCTCTTTCTTGCATGTCTTAGCCCAAGAACTGGGAACCACACTACAGCTGAGAGAATAAGGTAATACACATTTTTGCTAACAGTTGTTGCTTAATGTTTTAGCCTATGAAAGTGCATTAGCCTATAGTGAACTGTTAACCAGGGCTATCTAAAATAAATAAATAAAGCTGCTCTTGTGAAACTGCCTATTTTATGGTACAATGGCTGTAGTAAACTAGCTGTAACATTATGAGTCAGCTACATACGTGTACAATGGCTTTAGTGAACAGCTATTTCATGACTGAGGAGGGTGACGCTCTAGGCAGGAAGCTGTGACAATAGTAAGGAAGCAACAAAACGTCTGATGGCCGGTGATAAATAAAAGTAAAGGAATTTGAGATCATTTTAATGTGTGTAGCTTTGCTCATCTAGCCTGTCTCCCTACAAGCCATCCACAGTAATATGTTTCTTTTATTGTAGGTCCCACATTGAATCAGCAGGACACACTTGTGAGCTCAGAGATGTAGCAGAGTTTCAGTCTCCTGCTGATGTGGCACACCTCATATCTCAGAATCCAACATTCGAGGGTGCACTGGCCATTCATCTGTTCAGAGCAGGCAGACTTCTCCTGGGTACACATGCTTGCTGATATATATGATATTTTACTTATCGACTGGATACTTATCTCCCAAAAACATTAGAACCCGTCTGTTTGTCTATCTACCTACCTACCTATCTACCTAACAGACATCCAGCTACCCTTTGGCGTCATCTTTGGCGGAACAGACATAAATGAAGATGTGAAAGTGGAGCAGAAGCGTGTGGTTATGGAGCAGGTGCTACTGAAAGCCAGGTAATGTTGTTACGCACTACTATTTTAACCCATTTGATTTATTTCAAATGGCTCCAAGTTGAACACTTGACATTTTTGTTCTTGATTTAACATGTTACTTAAACTGTGGGCTTTTTCAAAATGTTTTTTGATTTTTTTTTTTTGTGAAAATGTGTGTTTTGTTTTTTTTGCTTGACCACTGTAGTTACTAATGGGAAACACAAAATATGCATTAGACCTAAGTCATGATTCTAAAATGTGTAATAGGCTGTTTTATGGCAGACCTTTTAACATGTAGCAGGAAAAGCACAGGTGCAACTAGTAACACTAGTTATGGAGCAGATGAAGGGCCCTGTTAATGTGCATGTGTATTCATTGACTGCATGGAATCAGACCGTCATTATTATTAGTTGCACTTTTGTTTGTCCTGCTGTGACAAAGGCAAAATGTTTCTGTTGGATCTGTCTGAACAAATGATGTGAGCACAATATAAATATATGAAAATTAGACACCTCATTGAGCATTAGAACCAAGTGTTCTAGTAATATATCATGACATATTTACATACTTCTTTTTGTAGAGGTTTGGTGCAGACATCACTATCCGAAGGTGCGAGCAGGAAGTGAATGTGATCATTTATGTCTCTTAATTTAAAGAGTTCAATCCCTAATTTAATTAACATTGCAGTTTTCAGGCTTGGGCATACTAACAAATGTTTTACAGCTTTACAAGCTCAAAGTGAAATTGCTGACTAGTGTGATTATTGCCATAAATCTCTGCATATGTATATAAAAGTGTGGATAGCATTCATCTTTTTAGTTTTGTTGTAGATATCACTATAAAGATTACATGAAAGTTCAGAATTTTAAAAGTGTGTTTCATCGATACTTGAGCAATTGAATCACATTAACTAGTGTGTCAATTCTTGGTTGGGTATGAAAACCTGGATTCCTAGAAGTGCCTGGCATGAAAGGATGAGGCTGAACACATGTGAGCTAACCCCAGACCCCGGTGTCTCTGAAACCATTATGATGATCATAGATGGTAGGGCATCCATCTAGTAAGTCTAAGGGAATAATTGCCTTCTGGGAGAACTGGGGATATTCAAGTCTCATAACTTCAAACATCTGAATCCACACACCTCCAGCTGTTAGTGCCTTCTCACACGAGCCTTGATCATGGAGTTCAGTCTCACACACACACACATGTGCAAATTAATATCTCCCCACTTGTTTGATGCTCCACATTCCTTTTGTTTTTCTCTTTGTATTCTTGGACTATTCATCCTTAAATCCTTTGCCTTCAAACCACAAGTCTTTTTTCTGCTTTCACAAACTCAGTCTGACCCTGGAGATGTTTATGTTTTTTCTGTTAACACTGCTGGTTCTTCTGTTTTTGTTAAATTTGTCATTGCATGTAAAAAAAAAAAAGAAAAGGCCAAAACTTACTGGAGCAATGAAAATTCTTTTTATTCGTTTTATCAGGTTTGCAGTTGCATTTACTGACAAACTGAAAGAAGCGGCAGAATCATTTTTGGTATGATTATTCTCTTTTGTATTTCAGCAGATCAGCTGTAGTGGTTTATATCTAATAGGTATTGATACTTGAATGTATAAGTCTGTGTATAGTGTGGCACAATTGTTTTACTACACAGTTTCTATGTAAGCCTAACTGCTGGTTCATCAGTATGTTTATGACTTCCTGCTATGTTGCCCTTCAACCCTCTATATAAACCTAACGGTGAATAAGACTGTGATACGTGATATTTTATTATAAACCAATTGCTGACCCATGTGTTACCGAACTGCTGTGAAAGATCAAGAGTGAAAGCAAACACACTTTGTTGGAATTGTACGACACATCAACAGACAGCAGGAGCCTGACAGCTCTAATATATACAACAGAACAACTCTTACTATATAAACACAATATCCTGCCCTGTCCTGTAATAGTTTGGCATTAAAACAATATTACCCTGTTTTATTTTCAGATTAGATTCTAGCTGTAAGCTGCCGATTGAGGCGAATGGCATGCTTTATCTCTGCCATTTAGAGTTGACAGCAGGCAGACAGGACAGGCACTGAGAGGCATCGCCTCGCTTTTTATTGTGACAGAAAACACACAAAGGGGATGGATGTAGTGTGATAACATCCAGTCAATTTCCTTTCCTTCCCCTCTGATTTATTCTGTAGTAGCTCCATTATGTTAGCAACGGAGTCTTTTAAAGTCTGGAGCTTGTTTAAATATGTTTGGAGTGCGGAGAGTATTAATTGGCTGTTACTGTTGTGTCACATAAAGAGAAAGGCGCACAGTTATTACTAATCACGTTTAATGCTTCCAGTAATTTCTGATTGATTTTAAACATTTAGGCATTTTATTGGTTGATACTTAATGAGAATTTTCTATTGTTTCTTTTTTTTTGTCCACTGAAGTTGTCCCAGAGAAGTAAAATCTTTGTCCAGCCCCAAGGTAAGCTCTCCAGGGTGATTGTGTCCCCCTGACTTGCTATTGAAGTGTTGCATTAATTAGCTTTCACATTTTTCCTCTGTTATTATGCTGTCTGCGGTACAGAGTTGATTTTGCTCTTGCCATTGGCCCCTTAGAACTGCTCAAATCACACTTCCATGTTGTTTTTCCACCAGTAACTTTGTTTGGCAATTACTGTCTTTTCATAGATCAGAGGGCAGCTGCAGGGCAGCTGCATGGCTGAGCCTGGACCAGTGACAGCTTATTTTTTATGCTTGTAAACCAGATAATGATCATTTTAAAGTGCTTTTTACACAGTGACACAAAATAATATTTTAATTACATTAATTTTGTTTTACCGGTTTTAAGTTAAATTAATGGTGTGTTTAATATAAACATCAATCTGTGTACCTCTTATGAATAAAATACAGGATGTGATTGGTGTTTTTTAGTTTGACGTGTCATATAACTAACAAAGCATCTTAAAACCAGTTTGCCTCCATAATTAAAAGCCATCTTGATAATTAGTTTTATAATATTATCATTGGTGTAAAGTAAAAGGTTTATTAAGAGCACTGTGCCTTTAATGGATGTGTTTATTTTAAAGGTATCCAGACGGAAGTGGCTGAGGAATTTTGCTGGACTGAATTCTTGAGTAGCTCAGGTACTGTTAGTGTTTCATTTGGTTGTCATTCTAGCTGTTGCCTAGTTGATGTGGAACTAGATCGTTCACAACCTTCAATGTAACCAGCTTTCAGATGTTTTAATTTATTTGCCTTTGGTAGAACATATTTATCACTGAAAGATATTCTGAGGGAGGTGTGTGGATCAACCAGAGTATTCAAATAAAACTTACTTTTCAAAAAGTATTTAATATTTTGTTTGGTGTGCTAACCCTTAAAATAAGGACTAAATAGTAAATATTAAAATTACATAAGTATTTGTCATACTTTGAATATACTGGGTTTTGGCTTGAGGTTTTGTTCTCTTAGAAAAGGTTATTGGCAAGCAGCATTTTGGTCAGGCACTGAGTCCCGTACAAGCATCAGAAACTTAGCTGACAGATGAGTCTCTCTGAATTATCAAGGCTCATGGATACTTGTGTGCACATCCACAGAAACTACCGTACATGGGACATGTGCTGGATGTTCCCACACTTTGAAATTTAAGCTCCCCTTTACACTTTGTTTTGCTGGTGTTATTTTGTCCTTCTATACTCAGATGTGTCACGTGCTTGATAAGGGAGGCCATAGTTTCTATCACAATTCCACTTATCCAGCACTTTTCCTTCTCTCTTGAAACTCGCATTTGAATAGTTCAGTAAATATGCACTTTTCCTCCAAGCATCCTCTCCACAAACAGTGTAAACGTTAAAATGGACATTGCAAAATAATGTCCATCCCAGGTACCTTAGTGCTCATAGAACACATTGTTGAGTACAGAGGAACAGCTGATTAATATCTCTCCAGCTCAGGGACATTTGTCATCAGGCTTTACACTCTGTGCAAGTAATACTATTTGCCTACGTCCATTCTCTGTTTGTTATATTAGAAGTAGGAGTTAATGCTATTGTGCTTTTTGTCAGATGTGATGAAAGAGCTGTGAACTGACTCATAGCTGTTCTTCATGCTATAGATAGTTTCAGCTTCTGCATGTGTACAGTCTGATTGCATTGTCTGAGTCATTTTTTTTAAATGGATGTGGATTAGATATGCCAGGTAGAAAACGTTTCATCCAGATGACGCGTACTCTGGATTACTACTTGTGATTGTACGTAATAAGGACTAGTGAACGTGACCCCAGGTCAGATATGTGATATGTGATCCTGCAATTTATGTTTACTTATTACACATGTGCCTTAGTTATCATAAAACAAAAAATGTAGCCTAAGCATTGCTGTTCAGGTGTCACTGTGTGGTCCTGATGATTTGATGTTTGTTGACCTGCATTTTTTTCTCAGTCTCAGCAACTTCACTTTTGTTTTCCTGAAAAACAACACAGTCTGACAGAAGTGACTTGTGCAGCAGCCTGTGTTCTCCTCTAAGCGCTTACCATCCTTCAGTCTTCACACACACTCCCAGCACAGCAGGGGGCACCATCCTGTGTGTGTTCTCTCCACATCTCAGTGCATATCGATTCACTTTTTCTTCCCTCCATTTTGTGTGACATAAGTGAATCATTAATAAATAGCAAAGTCTGGGCTATATAGCTTAATGAAGTTGCGGACATGTTTGAATGTTAGGAATAAATGTGTTCAGTGTGGTCCACTGAAAAGAACTCCACCAGTGAGCATACAGTATAAGAGGCAAAGCAATGTAAGTACTGTATGTGTGGTTGTTGTCCTTTGGGTGCATGCGCCCTTCAAAGGCAGTGACTTCAGCACTTGAATTCATAAGCTGACAGTCCATGAAAGCCACTCACTGTAAGTTTTTTTTTTTGTAGCACCTGCTGTGTGCTTTGTTAGATGGGGTTAAGGGGATACGTGCGACAAGTGGAACTGTGGAGTGAGCAGCAGTTCTTTGAATCGCTGAAAGATGAGGCGAAACAAAAAAGGGGGTGTGTTGTTACCTTGACCAGGTACTTAGTTTTCTGATGATTGGTATTGAATAAATTAGACATGAAGTTTCAGTGAAGTGGCCATATGAGTGATGATGAAAATGCAAGGTGAAGGTTAAGAGAAAAGTCCATTATCACCTTAAAGTCTGGAAGCATGATCAGGGAACAGTGTATCATAGCATATGCATATATATTAGGGGATGCATGGGTTAATATATTACCATGATGAATTTTCAGGTTGTTTTTTCCATATTCAAAACAAAATACATTTGTGGATCACTGACATAGCTTCAACTAATGCAAAAAAAATCCAGTGTTTTTAAAGATATTTGAAACTCATATTTCCAAATAAAGTACCTGACTCACCCCATAATGTTAGGTTATATACACACAACAACTATCCATACTCTGTTCTTGGGATCTGTATTGGTTGTTCTTTGCCATTTTAAGAAAACAAGTGTCAAGCCCCCTTTTTAGGCTCACCATTAGTGAGGTCAAAGGTCAAGCTCACTGTGACCTTGCGTCCATCCCATTTTTGTAAAGGAGATATTTCAAAAATGCCTTGAGGGAATTTATTTTATTTTACTTGGTATTTATTTTTGCAAAGCTCCAAAATCGTTGTGCAATTTCAAGGGACATGACATGAACCTAGAAGATAAAGAGAAAGAAAGAGGAAAAAAGCAAAAAGTTATTTAAATTCAGTTCAAAGCTATGCAGCCTTAGTACAGTTTATAAAGATCAATTAAACATTTCTGTTCTTTGAACTTAGGTGTGTGGTCGATAGGCTATCTGTGTATGCTGTATCGGCACGGTCATGAGATTATACCCATGTATGTGTAGCAGGATCAAAGGTCAAGGTCCCAGTCCTGTGAATTTCCCTGGTTGGCAGAGGTATAAAGCCACAATGCGGTAACTCAAATTTTTTTCTTTTGTGGTGATAGCAGGACAATTCAACAACATGAGCAACCAACAGTGAAACCTATGCAGAAGCTCTTGGACAACCGCAGCACAAATGCTGCTATTCCTTTTTGTTTAGCTTGGTGTATGGATGGATGTACTGTATAGATGATGATTCTTATTAATTATTGTAAATGTTGTGAAGTGTAGGCTGTCGGTGGATCAGTGGTCTGCAGCGGAGAGTAAGAAACTCACCGGGCTTCTCACATTTCAGGGTACACACCTGCAGTCTGGATACAATCTATGAAACCTTTAAAGTGCTAATTGGCCTAATATGTCTGACCTGTGTAACTTCATTAGTACATGTGATTTTTCTTAGCCAAGTTCTTGTTTTCGATGGTGCTGTTTTGTCTACACCCTGCAGGCTCTGTAGTCTGTGTCACCCTGTGCCACTCAACAGATTAATAGGAGCTGTTCAGACAGATACTTGCTCCCACATCCATGCACACACATATACTGTACACACATGCATATTTGCTGATTAAAGCATTAGGGGATTGTTCAGAATGCCCTTCTAAAATCAAAGGCAAGCAAACAAAAATGTGCTTTGCATAGAACTAACAGAGGCACAAAGATAGAGAGAGAGAGAAAAGATTGCTGCTGGCACAACAGATGATTTGTGCAATTTGTTTTTCCTCCCCTGAGGAAAGATGAATTATGTCTTAGATCCAAAGGGTTTTTTTTTTCTTTGAATTTCTTGTTTGTTTTGACAGGTTTGTGCTGTGGTACGATCCCAGCTATCCTCCGTTATTTTCCTGTATCTTGTCCCGAGATGGTGACATGGGTGTTTACCGTGACTGACGTTGCTTTCTCATCCTGCGAATCAATGCGAAGTTCAACACATTTTGCAGATGAAGGGCTTTTTTGACGATCAGCTCCTAGGATCAGGATCGATGCCCAGACTCCATGCTGTCTTTTTAAGATGCTCTTTAATAGCATGAAAAGAGCTGCCTCAGCCTCTTGATCTGGACTTATCTGGCAGCAGGGGATTTCACTTGACTGTCACTGTGCACATGTTAGTGTCTATCTGTGCCATTATTTCCTAAATGTTTGTCATAGACACCAAGTATTTTTTTCTCTGAGTTGTTTTTATACCTAAATGTTGGTTCAACACTGCTTTACCCTTCTGGTAAAGCAGTGGGTCGCTATCAGCCATAGAAGGGACAACAATGAATAATTCTTTCCCTTAGGGTAACGCCCTAATGCTAAAATGTTTGTGTTGATGCAAAGTAATTTTCTTCTATTCATTTATCAGACCTCAACCTTAAAGTGTTGCCTTTTGTACCAACCTTGCTTTAAGTTTACACAAAACCATCTTCTCAGTCGTTGTAAAATGCTGGTGCATCTAAATGTTCTCGCAGAGTTTTTGATCTCAGTTGTTCTCCGTTGTTTCCGTTGGTTGGTCCACCACTTTGGCCCAGGCTGAAATATTTGATGCATATCATTACATTTAGTACAGACTTCATGATAAATTGTAATTGTTTTTCGGAGTCCTCAACCTTCAACCTTGTGCCTTTATCAGGTCACAGTTTGTCCAGTACTTAATGACCAAATACCTGCCACTAATACACTAAACTGAGATAGTGGACCCTGGCTAATTATCAGCATGTTAACATGCTGACATTAGTATTAATCTCAAAGCACTGCTGTGCAGCCCCTCAGGGCTGTTTGCACGACTGTGGACTCTTAGTCCTGGGGTTACCCTTCTTTGCTCATGGGCATATTAGCAATGAGCACCTTTCAAATAGTAAGTTGGCTCCCTGCTCAGCCTGTTCTCCATGAGGCAGTGGTAAAGGTAATTTGAACCACCTCAAATGCAAACACTTAAGAGCATGTACAGTGCATAGAAATGATCTATTTAAAGCTAATTGGAGAATTTGCTTATCACTGAATGTTTCGAGTGTGTGCCACCGTTGAAAGTATGCAGGACTATGTTAGCAGAATCAGGACTTGCATCCTCTGCTTGTAGAAGGCCAGGTGCGCGACAGTTGCTGCTGGTATTGAGCACAAGTTGTATGCCAGCCAGTTTCTGACTAATCTCTGGATTTACCCTGAACATGAGTTGATCTGGGAAAAGATCTGATTTAGCGGCCCTGCCTCCCAGTTAAAGTAACGTTTGATGTTGTTAACATGATGTTGGGTTCGCTAATTTCAATCTAGGGTTGTTCAGTGAGCAAATTGTCACCCGGACGATCTGGCTCTGTGTTTATGATGCTGTATCACACACTAATTAGGCTGCAACCTTCCAGTGTTTGCAGCAGACTATTTCCCTGCTGAGCGTTTCAACTCTGATCAGAGAATTGTGCTAGCACATTAGTCACTGCTGTCTTATTTTCCTCATGACCTTGGGTGATGTATTGCTTTCATTATCTGCAGATGTACTTGGGATGTTCATTATGCAGTGTTTTCATAGTGTGTCACTCTGTCTGTGTGTCTGGTTCCAGGTATAAGCATTAAGCATGTGGATAAGCTGCGTGTGTTCCTGTTGGTCTGTGGCCTCCGAAGAGTCAAGGACCCCCTCTATTTGGTGGAGGTTTTTTCAGGTATACCATGTAATTTGTAATGTTCATGATTTATTTTATATATGTACCGGTAATGAAAAACTCCAAAAACATAATCATGTAATATATAAAGAAGACCAGCTAAGAGAGGGGAGGGGTTTCTTGCTGACATGTTGTCACCCTGTTCAACCACAGTGTTGGGTAAACCACCACATTACAAAACCTTAACAACTACATATCTGTAGTAGCATGTAATAGAGGCATTGTCTTCATCAAATAAGGATGATGTTGGGTCTCTGCAGTTGAATTTCAGCTAATTGAAAACCGATGTGAATGAGCAATGATATTCTGCTGACAGCTCACGGTGTTCCTTTTTATATATTGTTGTGAGTATTGCCACTGATTAGCAATATCAGTGAGATCTTTTATTATTTTCTGAAAATTTAATAACGCACAGTTATGGTAATAGGACATCACCAGAAGGCGTCAAATTGTAAATGTTTGTTTCAGACAGAAGAATGAGATGTGTGGATTTTAACATGGCATTTTCCTTATACATTCCACATACTTAATAATAAACTAGTGGAGCAAATATAGCTGTAAGAATTCTGTTTAAAAAAAAAAAACCTTTACTGCTTCTGATAAAGCTGCTGATGTTCAGTGTTTTTCCTCAGACTATTTTTTTTGACATTGCCAGTTTTGTGTCTTTCAGAGTGGCATTGTGAGGATCCGCTGAATGTGTTGGTCATTATTGGGCCAAAGGTAAGTAGACTGCCATTATACAGCAGATCAGGATGTTTTTTCATACTTGTCATGTGTCTCCCTCTGTACTGTGACTTTCTGTACGGTTGAAATTACCTAGAAATCCCGCCCCCCAGGAATTGAGGCAGCCTATAATTGGATGCAGCAGTGGTGCTGGCTTTAGCTCTTTAGCTGGAATTAACGAGCCAGCGCTGGAAGGAAATGGCAGTCTTCTGCAAACAGGGCAAGGGTCTGCAGCAGCAGTAGTGGCCCTGTTTCTTTTTTGTGTCTAACTGGCTGCCTGGTCTACTGATCGCCTGCTCCAGATTAGTACTTGCCTATGACTAGGGACCTGTATAGTGCCACCTCATTTTCATACACATGGAAGGGCATATGTCTGAACATGTGCTGCTATAAATTATGCCAAAGTCTTGTCAAATAATTGGACAAAAGCAGGTGAACTCTTGCAGCCTGCCAGCACTAAAGGTATTAAATCAACCAGTCAGTCAAAGAATCAAATTAGATTAGTTTTTATGCATTTACTGGGAACTTTTTTTTTTATTGTTGTTGTTTTATGTCTCTGGTTAGTACTAAGTCATATTCTAGCCAAGAGCTGCAGCCTTAGTGCCGTTTCATTTCAAACCTCTCACTCACTGATTGCATGCTTGTACCCCCCGACTTTATTTGATATGACATAACTGTACAGTAGTTTAGTGTCTGTTCTTTCTTTCAATCAGGGTGTCAGGCAAAAGGTATGTTCTGCTTTAGTACTGCTCAAAATCAACTCAGCTAGATGCGTCCGAGGCCTTATATGTTGTCTTACTGATGCTTTCTTCTCCGCTGTGTTTTGTTTGATGAAATGGTTCAGTGGAAGCAGAGACAGATGATTCATCTCGACACCCCTGAATCACAGTGGAAGCATGCTTGTTTGTCTGGCACATTAAAATCCATACATTATTATAAACATGTATTTGCGTTACTGTCAGATTTTGCCATTTTAAGATTCCACTTTTTGATTAAGCCTTGTTGGTTATATTTGATGAAGTAAGAGTAATATCTAAAAATACAGTTAGAGTGAGACATGAATTGCTCAGATTGTCATCTGATATGAATCCTACTTCACTGAAGCAGCATCTGTTGTGGAGAGGAAAATTTGTCAGTTTTTCAGCGATGACACATCTGGCTCCTCTGTAAATAGGTGTTATCAAGCGCCGCAATGTGCTGCAAATTCTGTATTATGATGAAATGAATTTAAAGAGTATTGTAAAATTGTAATGATAGATCTTGACAGGCTTTTGCATATTTGTTGCTTGAAAAAAACGAAATCTGTTTCAAAGGACAAGACAAGCATTGTCATCATCACAGAACAGGAAAACATTGACAGATTCACTGACAACAGCATCTTCCTCCCCCCAGCCACAATCTTCCATTCTGATTTCTGTTGATTCACCCTGGGACAGTAGAGAATCTGCTCTTAGAGAACTGGTGCTTGTTAATACAGCCTTTATTGTGAACTGTCCCCTGCTGATTTCACAATGTCTGTTAAACCCCAAATTACACCAGAACACAGTCATATTGTTAGTTTCGATTCTTTCATTTTAATGCACACACATATTAAAGCAGATTCAATTTAGAAATTCCATGAGCTATAAATGAAAGAGAAATAAGTAGCAACATCTTTGACCTAAATTGCTTTGCTTTGACTTCTCTGTGGACAGACTAATGCACACAAATCCCACATTAATCAGATTGGCCACCCACCCCACCCTGATTCCAATTTCTAAAAATCCTGCCTTTTTAGAGAATCATGTGAATCATCAGTATTGATTGTGTCATTGTGTACTTTATCCTTGATGAAGTAATTGCTGGCGTCCTTGATGAAAACAGATCTTAGGACAGCCAGAAAAAGGGTTTCCCTTGTTTTTGTTTCTCTTTCAGATGGATCCTGTGCTTACAGTGGAAGTGGAAGCTGTTGTTAAAAGGTGTGTTTTCATTATTTATTACTCATCTCATAACAGCAAACTAATATCTGAGCAAATGTGGCTCTCATGTATCTAAACATATTGTGAACAGAATGCAAATCTGAGGTGAACGCCAAGGTTCTCTTTTCTTTTAATCTCTCCATTCACTCTCAAATCTTAGCTGGTCTTTCAGTTTTGTTGGCAAGGGCCTTCACCACAACAGAGATCTGTGCTACAGGAAGCTGCTCTCTCTGTTCAGGACTTCACCTGGACGCTCCATTCATGTCACACATAGTGCCAGACGTGTTTCTGGCCCTGAGCTTGTCACTGCTGTTCAGCCTCATTGATGCCTCTGTGAGTCATGCAGAACTGAGCTCTGCCACTACTTCTGCAGAACAGCAGGGGTCTTCTTGGCCCAGGAGAGGAGCCGTCAGGAGCTTCATGCTGCAATGAAAAGGTGCTTCGCTGTGGTCAACAGCTCCGTCTCCGAGGGCATGTCAGGAGCCATCTTGGAGGTAAACATCTTCAGGGCTTATGGGTAATTGGATAAGAGCATTTACTGGCTTCAACAATTCAGCTGCTAAACACAACTTTATCCTTTTGTTGTATTGTGGTACAGAATAATATGTTGGTAATTAGAATTTGGTTTATTACATTATATGCAGGAGATTTGCCATACAAAGCCCTTGGAATGTGAATATTTACAGGAGTCCTTATCTCGCTGTTTGTTACTCAGCTACAATGTTATCTGACCACTTCAGGAACAATTACACAAATTAAACACTTAACTCCAAACTTCCTGTTCCTGAGTGAGCAAAACCTGCAAATCCACTTGATCTCTCTTAAATACAGCCGACTGAGACAATCTACAGTAGGCTTAAAGTCTTACTAGTATGTTAGCAGGTTTCACTCAGCTACCTGTTGAAGGTGATGATGATAAGATTGTTAATTTTATAAGTAAACTAAGGCACTGAAGAGCAGAACAGCCTATGCTGTGCTAAGCTGTGTGATTTCCAAGGTGCTTAGGTGTTTTTTTCCCCCTAATAATAACAATAATAATAATAATAATAATATTAATAGAATGAGTGAGTAAATTTTGTCTGTGACTTGTGTGTGAGTGTGAGTGTTTAATCTCTTGGCTCCAACAGGCCATGGATCTTGGAGTACCTGTGCTGGCCAGGAATATTCCAGGAAATGCCGCCGTGGTGCAGCATGAGTTCACTGGCCTGTTGTACTCATCTCCTCAGGTATATTGTGACAAGCACTCACCATGTGCAGTAGTGTCAAAGCACCATGTGACTAAAGCATCCCATTCCTGGCAGGGATTTGTCTTCCAGGGCTCTATTGAGAATGAGGTTGTAAACCTCAGTGGGATTACCCTGGAAAAATAAAGGTTAAATAAAAAATAATAATAATTTAATCATAAACTCTCACAATTTTGGGTTGGAAAAGTAACTTTACATCATTTTGTAAAACTTTTCACTTAAAATTCTTATCATTTGTTCAATATAAGCAGGTAAAATGTAACAAAAGGAGATGATGTTTCCTCAGGTGCTTAGATTAGAATCAGAGAGTGCAGCCTTCAGGGACAGAACAAAGATACCACATTACCACGTAGTGATGCAATGCATAGCAGCAAGCACGAAAGCGCAAAATAGGAAGCTCCCATGAGAACTTGTCAGTGTGATATATAAAGAGGATTGATGCATGCGGAAAGAGAATAACATACTGCAGGTTAAGGCCAGAGACAGAGGGCTTGAGCATGGCACTTGTAAGACACCGTGCTCTAACGTGACATTGTAACAGCACAGACGAGACCTCTCCTTGGGGAGAGCGTTGGAGTCCACGTGCGCTCAGCTAACTGCCAGGAGAAAACTCTCAGATGGCTGCACTGACTTGGGCTGGATAACCTACGCCTTTAGCTAAGACTGATCGGCAGTGAGTGTAAGCCAAAACATTCCTTGCAGTGATCACGTTCAACACTTTTTTCTGCCCACTTTCAAATCCTCCCCTCTTTTTGATTGATAGTTTAGTATAGGTGTCAAGAAATGTGGCAGAACAAACAAACAAACACACAGGCACCAAAGAGAAAAATTGCCTTTCCTGTCTGGCTCTATAATTTGTACTAAGAGTGAAGTGATTATAAGCTTTAATCCCTTTGCTGAGGATTTATAGCTCTCCTATGGCCATACAGAAGAGCTGTTTCCTACCAAGAGTCTCTCCAAACATAATCATATCACTTGACTGAAGTAAAGTGCAGTGGCCTGCTGACTGACAGTGGCTAAAACTTTGTGTGCCCATTGGCTCTCTGCAGCAATAAATGCTGGCTGCTGTGTTTTGGGAACACTTTAAGGCACTTTCACTTCAATTTGTTGGATGCTTCTCTTGGTCCTCTGGGCCAGCAGATGAGTAAGTAGAGTATAGGATGCTGTGTGGAAACACCCAGTCACAGACGATGCTCAGCAGTGGCATCATTACTCATTTTTTTAATTATCTAATTATTTTTTCTCATCTGCCCCTCCCTGTGTTTCCATGACAGCTGTAACACTCTGTTTTTACCTTTCTTCAAGTGAGAAGTGGCAGCTTTTAGGATGCCCTGAAAAGGTCTATTGGACAGCCATATTTGGATCTGGAGCCACAAATATCTCCATCCTTTGGCAATGTACAGGCACTTTTGAAGTGTTTACTAATCATCATGCAGGATTTTATCTGAGTTCTGTTCTCATGGCTTGGATTATCTTTTATGCTATAAAAAAACATATCTTCAGGCAACATCAGTGGTAAGCCTAAAGTGGCATTTGGCAGTAAATGAGACCTCTTTTTTGCCTTTATCCCCACCAGGAATTTGTGCATCAATCTCAGAGGCTGTTGTCAGATCATGAGCTAAGAGAGAGGGTGGTGAGGAATGGAAAAATCTACGTGGAAGAGCATCACAGCCTGAAACGGGAGAGAGAAACTTACCAGCAGCTGGTGAACACACTGCACTGAGTGTAAGGTCACAGTATTCAACCCCAGCCCAGTTTCTTAGGAATCTCAGCGACGGAGAACAGGAGTTTACACCTGTATTCTGTACTTACCTCGCATAGCTAAGTGTAATTATCACAGGTGTCTTTACCCTCAGTCTTTTAAGCAATCAGGCTACAAAATAACTGTACAAAACAATCATGTTTTTATCTGCACTGCCAGATTGAAATTATACTGCAGAGAACTTCGCGCCAAAGACAAATAACTGTTTTTGCTCTAACGTATTTTATGCATTTGATGAGTGTTATTTATGGTTTAGTATCAATATAGGAAAGGCATGGATTACTTTGTTTATTCATTATATGTAATAAAAGAGGTGAAGGCCTCTGCTTGGTTCTGACTGGTTGGTTATCTGAACTTGATCATGTACTCTACTGAAACAGCAGTAGGTGTGTTTCATACTTAAAAGCCTGGGAGTGCTGTTAAAACTAGATTTTTCTCTCAAATGCAGTGTTGAACCAGTTAATTTACTCTTGCTAAGAACAGTCTAGTCTTTTTTGCTGCAGAGTGAATGGTACCACATTCATTTCTAACAAAGTGTAACGGTTGGGTTGCACACCCTCGGGGCCCTGCAAAACTCAATTTGTTTAAAGGGCAAAGGGGCATGAAAGGTTCTTGTAATTTGCCATGGCAAAAGTTAATTTCGGCAACACACCGGGGCATGGGCTGATTAGAAAAACATGACGATTTCCACAATGCTGCATTTTTGATGCAACGGTAAAATTGAGCATTACACAGAATACATATGAATATCAGTACCAGAGATCATGTGCCTTAACAAACTAGCACTTGTGTAACAGAAAATCAAGTGCAAGGCAATATCAAAGATCATAGTCTTTTAATGAAAAAAATAAATTAAATGAAAATTCGATCAACTTAAATTTACAAAGAAACTAGACTAACGTTTCATAATAGAAAACACCAGTTTAATATTTAATGAACTAAATCCACGTCGATGAAATCCATATCTGTCAGGCTGAATTTTGTATTTTAGCTGGTAATCAATATATTGTATTTGTAATCTGGGAGACTGTTTCAGTGTGTCTTTGTACTGTATTTACCAGCATGTGAGTGCAAAAATTTTGGAATGTAGATATGCACATGCATCATTAACATATGGTGGCATTAAACATTGTTTAAATAATTGTCATTCTGAAATATCTGAAACATCTCCACACGCATTCACTCTACAATATTAATAATAATATACGATAGGAAATGAAATGTAGAGCAGAGTAATTTCAGATTCACATATTCTTGAAGTTGTTGGAGTAAACAAAGGCATTGAGGTGATCAAGTCACATCTACTGTACATGTGAGGTCTGATCAGGCTCTGTATTATAACTGGTCCCCAGGTTGTGTAATGGGAATTTGGGGTTCCTCCTCACAACTGTCCTCCTTCCCAACCCAATGAATGCCATGGCCGTTCTCCCTGGCAGGCAGATGTGGCAAATGCTGGCGCTCCAAAGTGGAGAAGGTGGTGAACTGAACTCTCTTCCTCTTGCTGGTGGGTGAGTGGAGGGACTCAGTGTGTGTAGGTTTGCTCCTGAGGGAGCCCACACAGCTGAGGGGAGAGTCTGTAACAGAGGCCAGGCAACTAGGCTTCCTGGAAAGAGAGGCAGCCTTATCAGGCCCAATGTCTATGACAGTGGTTGCAGTCTCGGTGTCTGGCTGGACAGGGCTGCCTGGCACACTCATCACCAGCTCAGCGTCTGTGCCGAGCCATACCCAGTCATGCCTGTGTCCTGTGAGCTCCTGTCCACGAGAGGGGGGCTTCTTGTGCCTGAATTTAACAACGTATGAAATACAGTTCACCAGAAAAACAAGGATAGCCAGACAAAAGACTCCCAACAGAGCATACATGCCAATCTCCAAGTCTGTGAGTGGCCTGTTGACCAGTATTTCTTCACCACTAGTTTCTGCCTCTGCTGTCTTCTGCCCAGGTACATCCACCTTGTTGGAAAAGTTGTTGTAGTTTACCAGGTTCCCAGGTGCTTTTGCAGTACTTGTAAAGCTAACACTGCTTGTATCCTCCACTATCACATTGTCTGAGTCATATCCTTTGCTGCTGTCACTGGGACTGCTCATCATGCTGACATTCAACACACTGGCAGGACTGCTGGGGTTTCCTGAATTGCTGTTCTTACCCACTCCTCCGAGGCTGCCTCTGGTTATCAAAGTTCGATCCGTAGATTTGATGGTGGTTGTGATCTTCTGCATGGCACTCTCCTCTCTGTCTGAGGTTGAGCTGCGTGGTGGAGTTTCCTGAGACGGCTTCCTCAGTTTCTTCTCACTGTCCACCTCTTCTTTATCATTACCATACTCACTACCACCGGCCTTGCTGCTAACAGTGCTGCTACCAAAGCTGCTGATATTGCCATCCTGCCGCCGGCTGCTCACTTGAAACTTAACTTTTAGGCTGCCATTGCCCACAGCCACAGTACTTTTTCGTTTGGACTTCTGGCAAGCCTCACAGATGGACATTTCTACTCTGACCAGCGCTCCCTCTCCCTCTCCTTCTGCCACCACAGTTGGAGGCGTGCCCTGCACCGACACCACCCCCTGATCTAGTGATGTCACTGTCACACGGTAGTAGGCTGGATCATAAATGTCAAGAGGCGTCTGGTTGCCATCACTGAACTGCACCCAGGCACTGACCAAAGCTTCCTGAAAGAACAGAAAATGGCAGAAATTGTAATTGTGTGCCCTGTAAAGCTTATCTTTGAGACAGTGAAATCGATGAAGATTGTTACCTGTTTAGGGCTCCGTAGCACCTCTTGTGTGGTTGTGGTAGCCACGATAGCTCTGTTGCTTCCTGGACTGAGCTGTAAGGTCATAGAGAGGTCTGTAACCATCTGGACCCCCAACTCTGTGATGGTCACTTTGTCATCCACGACTTTGATTGTTGTCTTAGCCAAGATTATGTCAGACAGTGGAGAAAACACCTGTCATAGAACAATATCCAATATAGTAAATTAATTAGGGCACCTCAGACTGTATTTCCTTATCAGGGTCAGTTCATCTGGATCAAAGTAAAACTTGAATCCAACTTTTGTCTACTCAAAGAGGAAACTACCCTATCCGATTTGTGTTCTGAGTAGCAGATTCTTGCTCTGACCTTAGTCACAGGTTGTTGGGGCAGTGGTTATTCCAAGCAGGGGTTGAGTTAATTACCTGGATGGTGGTGGTCCCATAGTCCCGTCCAGACAAGACCCTCCCAGCCTGTAGCCTTGCCACTTGAGGGTTTTCCACCTTCATGAAGTATCGAACGAGCCTAGTGACATCCACCTGCCAATCAGAGCCCAGGAAATAGGCCTTAGGATCTCGAGGGTCTGCCTGCTCTGCCATGAAGTGAGTTAACACTCGCACCAGTGCATGCTGAAACTGCAGCATGCAACCTTTCCCCTTCTTGTCGTCATCTTCACTGTTCCAGCCAGATCTGGGACATAAGCACAAAGGCACACATGCAGGTCACACCTATCACACAGTGAATGCTTTGACCTGCTATACCCCAGTCACTTAGCCCTTTCTCTGTGTTTGGTTGGATCACATTGAAATATTGCAGTACATGTGTAAACAGATGGTTAGTTTGTGTCCCACCTTTTTGAGGTTAGTATTGGTACCCTCCAGCTTTTGATCTGGCTCAGCTCTGTGTCGGACACCTCAATCTGGAGGGGGAGTTGGGGCATCCACACGTTCAGTTCAAGCTGAGCACTCAGGTAGCTGTAAGTGAAGTTCACCACCATCTTCACTTTACCCTTTGTCTCCATGCCATTCACAAAAACATAGTCACATCTGTCTGACACCTGGATAGGAAGAGGTAAAAGGAACATACAGTAAATATGTTAGGATTTTACTTTCTATGATAATGTCAAGCTTTGTGCAAATGCACTTATAGTATGTAAACAAGCCAGATCAAGGAGATGTGAGACAAATAAATATTTTCATAAAAGCTACTATTTTAACAAATAGTCCATTCAAACAAAACAAATGGCCTTGCAGCAGTTTTATACTGCATGTGTTACCATAGCAATGTCACCTGGCTGTCATAAACTACTGCGATGATCACCAGTCCGAAGCTTTAGGAAGAGGCAGCATTGCAATTTTATGTTAATCAAAATATCATGTGGTGCAGTCCTTCACAGATAAGTGCATTCATTACACCATAATTTCTAATGTGACCTTGGTAAGTTTGGGCGACTGCTGAAAGATCTCATGGACATTCTGAGACAGTCGGGAGGTTTTCCTTGGTCCTCTCAACAGCCACTGTTTTCAACAAATTGGATAATTAACACAGCATTGAAATGCAGTCACCAGCCAGAGAAAGTGCACAGGGGAGTGGAGGGTGGAAATGGTGACTTTGACAGGCAGCCTAAGGAGGAATACAAATAGCACATAGACTCCTGCTCTCATTTGCGTGAACCCAGCAGTTAGCTACACTATGTGCTGTCACAGAGACCTGCTATTTTGTGTCATCATTACATCTGAGCATCAGTCATCCCATATGGTCGAAGCTTAAGCTTTAGAATGACCACATTGCTGTGTGTCATTCTTGCTGCTGAGATGCCCCGGCTTCTTCTTTGTGAATAACCCTGTGGTGGATTTATATCCAATTAGTAGATTTACACTATGTGGCATTGATGCCCTTGAACAGTTGTTATGGAAAATTCTGAATGTGAGCCATGAGCATGCAACAGTATACTGGGACTGCAGTCCTCATGTTTTACCAAGTGCTCCAGTGAACTTAACATGAGCCATGTTTGAAGGCTTTTAATGTGCCATCCGCCCACTGATCCTAGTCACAATCTCATTCTGTAGCCAAGAATGTCCCTCAGTGTTTTTAGTGTTAAACGATATACAGTATTTATGGAAATGGGATTTGTCTTTACTACACTACCCAGTGATAAAAGTCAGGCACACATTGGTTATTATCCAGCTGTGACTGTAGTTTTCTTTGCAAATTAAACAAGCTAAATAAGTTTTAATAAATATGAAGAATGAATGCATCTCTTGCAAAATGCATTTCTTCTTGTAAGCCTTATGCTTAGTTCAGGCACTATATAAATCAGATTCCTATGCCATAGCAGTAAAAGCTTTGATTGATTAAATAGGCATCTATGCACAATATGTCTCTGCTTAAAATGTTGAGGTGTCAGTCGTCTCATTGTGAACTGACAAAGAGAATGCCTGCGTTGGTCAAGTCTCTCCATCATTCACGCACATATTGAAACTTGCTGATTAGATTTCTTTTGTTTTGTTCCATGAACTGTCCATTCTAGATAAATCCTTTCTCATCTATCACTAGCAGATGTGATATTCTTCAGGCACGCCAGAAGAGAAACGATAGCTGAGTCAAGCTGTTGGACTAAGAAGATTAAAGAAGAAAATATTTGTGACTGAAGCGGTTACAGTAAGCTTAGAACAACCCCAAAGACAGCTACATTACAGAGTTTAAAAGAATGATTTAGTCCACCAGCAGGCTCTTGACCCCCTCACGTAATCCAGTTTTTCTTATAACTGACAGCCATCTGCACTAAATACATCTGCATTCACTGTATATACTGTACTGTTAATCTCCACATGGAGCAGCCAAATACTATACTGATTTATTAACTCCTACATCTGTTGTTTGCTAAGCCTGTTTGTGGTATATTTGACCAACAACAAAAGTATTAGAGGGCCACAGTCCACTGAATGTCTTCATTCTTTCTTTACAGTGCCACTTTGCCCTTGATCAAATACATTCACAGTCTCTGACCTCAAGGGACCAGTGGCCTGACTTTCAATTTCATCAGTAAACAAAGCCGGCTTTTGGCAGTCAGCCACACTCGGGTTCATAGGATAAAAAGGGCAAGTCACGAGATCGGAGTATAGGGGCATATTGTGAAGTTTTCTGTGGCGAGTGATTTAGCACAGTGGGCGTTCATTGTTGGGGAGACTGATGGACGATGTACAAGTCCAGCTAAGAGCTTATTTTACCATGTGTGAAAGAGGCAGAGAGTGACTTTGGTACAAGTTATTTATCCACCAGAGTTCTTACCATGAAACCAACCTTGCCTCTGTGAAGCATGTTTTTAATGGCCACTTCAGATTACCCTCCAACCACTTAGTGGACTGATAAGACAAACATCTCACATTCTGTTTATTGCTGCTAAACCCATTTTTGTTCTCTGAGTTCTTTACAGCTTTAAATAAAACCTTTGAAAAAAACATTCTGGGCAACTTCACCACTTACATTTCAACATCATTGTCCATTTTATGTCTTAAGATTCTACGGTAAAACCACTGTACTTAGAATGTATAAAATAAAAAGATTGAAATGATGAATCAGAAGGATATGGTATATAGTGTAGATGTGTATGAGGAGAAAAAAAATACCTTGAGAACATCTTCATCAGTGGAACTACAGTCTGTGTAGTCAGATACATCAGTTACACCTCCATCTTCCTCCACAGCTACTGTCCTCACAGGTATCACCACCTTCTTTCCAGTCAATACAGCTGTGTTCATGATGTCTGTGTCCTGCAGAGATAGGACAAATGCGCCATAGTCAAAACACAAAAATAACAAATCTCATTCACTAATTTAATATTATTTTACACTTTATATGGTGCAAGTACTGTACTACACAGCTTCAGGCTTTAGCAATAGGTGTAACGGGATGCAAGAAGAGGAAGGTAGGAGTGTTAGCAATAGGTGTAACGGGATGCAAGATAAGGAAGGTAGGAGAGTCGGGGCAATGAATTGCGACTCAGCAGCCCTGTTGACTTAGGACGGCAGTTTTTTCTCTATTTTTTTGCACAGACGTGTCTCAGAGGGACGCTGTGTCAGTTCAAGCATGGTCTAATAACTAGAGGCATAGATGTAGACTGAAAATAACTTCTATATAGATAGAGTATGGTCTGTTCTTTAATGCTCAATGTACAGTATTATTAAATAGGTTGGGCAATTGTGGCAAAGAGAGCACCACATAATGGTGAAACAGATGGATATGTGTTGCTTGTAAAAATGCACAGTTTTAAATGAAGCGAAAGTAACTGAACATTGGTTATGTATGTGTATGTGTGTGTGTGTGTGTGTAGCTTAGTATTGAGAGCAGTGGACCGCAGCCCGGTCAAGTTCTGTGAATAATGATCAGTTAAATCAAATTTAAACAGACACTTGGCTACTCAAGAATATGAAAATGAAGCAGATGGATACATGACTCTCGACTATAAAAACTAGTTTAAATGAAGCCGAAATAACTTTTTTTTTCCTCCAACTCTCATTACAATATATGTTGTAACTGCAGTACTACAAAATAATGATCATAAGGTTGTGTCAGTAAGGCTTTCACCATTATACAGAAGTACTGAGCAGTAGCACTTGCAGGAGTTCATGGAGCAAGGCTAAGAGTGATCAGTCAATGCTAATGTCCCCTTGAGCCAGCCATCAAATCTGTTGCTCTCAGCCTGAGGTCAGCTTCTAATCCGCAAGCAAGATGTACCATGTCAAATTCACAAATAAGCATGCTCTAGCATATCCTCATGACTTCAAGCACTCAAGCACCATTATGATGGAAATGTGGTAATAAAAACTCTGAAATTCGGTATAAACATCCCACTGCCAACATGTATGGCATGAAGTAAAATCATTCTTAGCTTTTAATTGTATAAATGACATATTTAACGAATAATGTGTAGTTGAACAAAATGCTAAGACAGAACAGAAGAAAGGGCAAACGGAGTATATTATGTGACAGGTTGTCAATGCCATGTCATTCCAGCAGACAGTGGTGTGCTAAGAAGTCAATGACCCAGTTGAAAGATAATAACTCCGATTCAATAATGTGATTCCAAGTGGTGTAAACTCTTGTGTAACGTTCCATATTTAGCAGGGAAGATTATATCATAGACAGAGTATGATAAAGGGGTATGCGACACCAAAATAGAAGCCATGAAGCATCTGTTACGAGGAAAGGATGACTACATATTGCACACCAGAACAACACAGAAGAGAGACATCAGCTAGCTGACAGTCGACAACACAAGGTCAGTCTGCTCAAAATAGAACCCATTTACTAAACAATCCAAGGCAGATCCAGCCTTCTGTGGATGCAAACCACACAGGAATGGATCAGACCAAAGTTTGTTTTATGATTTCTTCATGCACCAGTTCTCAAAGAATGCAGTGCATTGGCATTATTGGAAAAGCTGCTGTCAGTAACGCTGATGCTGATTATAATGATTATTAGGAGTGCCATGGAAGCTGTTAACTAACGCACCATTACAAGAGGAGCCAGGCCAACAAAGTCTCTCTGAGTGGTGTAGATCCTTATGGCTCCTTCAGTCTTAGCGACATTTTTGGATGCGGACGGTAGCTCCAGCTTCCATATGATCACCTGACTGTCGAGAGGACTGCTCAGCTCCTCAACCTCAAAATCCATTTGAAGCACCTCCAGTAGACTGCTTTCAAGCCTGGATGAGAGGTAAAAAGCAGGGTTAGTTATGCAGATATAATATGTATAGAATAGCTGCATTCCTACCTACACTTCCAATACAACAAATGATCCATAAAAATGAAGATAAACAAGGCAAAACAACAACATATACTGAAAAATGAATGCTACTGCAGCTTGCCAGTGTCAAACTGTATTATCGTTTGGTGCAAGCAATAAAACATTTTTACTGTTCTATTTAGAAAGGATCTAATTCTTTCAACACCTTCATTACAGTAGCAGCAGAAAAACAAAATCTTTCCACCGCCAGTGATAACTCAGTAGGATTATTTCACCACCAGAGTCTCGAATTCCTTTCCCTTCATGTTGAGGTGACTGCATCTGAATAGAGGTGAAGTGATTATACAGCAGTGCATCCTGCACTTCAGCCTGTGGCTTACTGCTCTGAGCACAGGGCAAGTCATGGTAGATCCAAATCCACAACTAGTGCAACCCAGAGGAAAAATACAACACATTGGCTTTTGTTTTATTGTGTCTTTGAGTGTCTAATAAAGACACATTTCACATTAGGTTGTTAGATCATGGCCTCATTAATAGTCTCCCACTATGTTGGCTCTATGGCTATGAGCCATAGAGTAATGACTTGGCCCTGGGAGGCTGTACTTGTAATGTTGCTTGTAGTTAAATGCTAACATCAGTATGCTAACACACTGATGTTTATCATAATGTTTATCATGTTAGTTTTGTAATTTATCATTCTATTTAGCACTAAACACAAAGTAGAGCCAAAGCTGATGGGAATAGCATTTTTTGTAAGTAATGGGTCATCATAGTATTGGACAAATTAAAAATTCAACCTGATAGTAGCACTAGATTAAAAATCAGGGGATCACAAAAATTATTACAATTAATCCTGAGGAGAAGATGGATGTGGGTATTAAATTTCCTGACAGTTAATTGATCATTAATAGATTCATTGTTGTATATGATTTGATATTTTACTAGATAAGTGCAAACTTTCATCTGCTTGTGACATTAGACGCAAAGTCAGAAGATCACAAAGTCAGTGTCCTCTGGTGTCCTTGAATGTGTGCAATTGAATTCATGTCAATTCTTTCAGTATTTGCAAAGATAGATTAGTCTGGCACCCTGATAGCTGTGTGTGTGTTTTCTAATTTAAAGCCTACACAGGATTAAAATCTCATAATACAAAGAGTGATGACTGACCTGGTTTTCAGTTCGAGGTGTCCTGTCATCAGTCTTTTATCATTGTGGTCTATGAAGAATGTGCTTTTTTTTGGGCTGCAGGGGGATTTTTCATTGCAATTCCACTAATGGACACTAGGAAAATTCGAGTGGCAGTACCATATCCAGCTCTCATGATATATTCATCGTCCAGCCGTGGACATTTATTGCAGTTCTCCCCCACCCCCTCTGTTTCCTGTCTGTCTCTCCATGACAAATTTGGGGATGCCCAAAATGACCAGAAGCAACCTGCAGTAATCACAGGTTTTGAGTGTCATTCAGAAACACTTTAACCACTCAACAGAGGTAAGGAAATATGATGCAGTCACGTTGCGGCTGTAATATACTATAGCTGACTGACAGCTACAAATGCACCAAAAGAACCTCATTTACTCTATGCTTCAAAGGCAGTATATATTAGGCCCTATATACTGCAGGCTGCAATAACCAATAGACCATATACCCCTGTTGTATAGATTCAGTTATCATTTTAATGTCTGCTATCAGACTTTGTCTGCAATTGTTTCATATTCAGGAAACTGTTGCCATTGTTAAAAGAATAAAGTAACCTGATAAAGACTGAGACTGGATTTTTTTATGACACTCAGCTCGAAATTCATAGCGAGATCTTATGAATTTGGCCCCAGAGAGATTTTTAAGACAGGGATGTGATCCCAGCAGTTGCGACAAGACCCAGTCCCAACCCCCCTAAAACTGTAGAAGGCTTTGCATCTTCAGGCTGTTTCACAAACTAAAAAAGAATAGAGCTGAATTTATTTGTTCTGGCCATACCCTGGAGTTGATGTTGATGCTAAATGTGCGTAGAATAAAAGGTAGTCTGAGGACAGTGGCATCGTGCATGCACAACAAAGTATAAGCCTGTGTAACTTATAATGGCCTCTCAGTGATGCCAGCTAGAACAGAGTGTCCAAGCCATAGATTAAATTTTCTCCCATGGCTCAAGATAGTATCCTCGGTTTTATTTCTTGGCACTGTATTGCACTATATAAAAAATATATTGGTGGACAAAAACACAATAACTATGCACATATCCACATCCACATGGACATTATCAGACCCTCTGTGCAGACACAGCTCGGCATGAAAATGGCCTCTAACAGGCTGCATACCAGTTGTCTTTCTGCATTAATGCAACGACACTCGGAGAAACTGCAAATCATATGTTGTTAAAGGACACATTTGGTATTTTTCAAGTTGTTCTTAATACAGTGTTGACGTGCACATGTGCACATGGGACTAGGTCTTAGTTGTTGAAACTTCTTCTTCTTTCCACACTGATCGTAAATGTTTCCACCCAGAAAGTGACAACACCGTAAAAGATGAGGGACAAAATACACAACTGTTGTTCTGAGCAAATGTGCACTCCAAAGTTTGTCTGAGGCTAAAACGAAGCTTCACGTGCCCCACTCAGGTACTTTGAGTGGATATCAATCTCTGTAAAGCAATTTAACTCCACTGTGGCAGAGGGATATTTTCTAATAGTCGTGTGTAGGTTTGTTGCTGTTAGCCAGTTTTTACTCCTCAAGTCGTGCTCGAAGGTAACTTTGAACCAAGTTTGTACTTTGCAGATTTGAGAGCTCGAGTATTTTTCCAGTTTGTGGTTTTAGGACACCGGTAAAACTCGCTCCAACTCTGTGCCTATCGGTGCTTACAAAAGTCCTTTTTTGTATGCCTCTCTCACTCAACAATATCTGCCCAAATACAGGGAAAGACGGAGATGTAGTATAATTGAATCATTTTAGCATATTGCTCAGAGACCTGAGATTAAAATTAATGGCAGTCTGGTCAAGCATCAAAACTAGATATGCTTGACTCACATAAACATGTCTATATCCCCTTAAGTATCCATTAAAACAGATATCCATGAGATTGGGGATGCTGCTGTGCTATTAGGTCCTCGGTCATTCTTGTGAAGCTTGCAGGGGAAGGATGCTTCAACAGCTTGTCTATGGCCAGGAGTCTGTCTGTGAATAGCAATGCTTTAATATTAGGATCCAAACCCAGCTGCTGCAAGAGAAGATTAAAAAAAAAACTTTAATGCATATATATACAGCAGATATTTTTAATGTTCACTAAAGACAAAAATTCAGCGAACTTCCCAGCGTGGTGCCACAGTAGGTGCTCTCTGCAGGGGTTTTGGTATGTTAATGACATTTTAGAGAGGATTAGCTGAAATGACTGAGTGGAAAAATATGTTAACCCATAAATAAGTTGTGATAAACAATGTCATAAATGGGGAAAACAACTTAATGAGGACAGCCTATTTGTACAAACAAGAGCAATGTTTTGTCTAATTAAACTGATGTGTCTATAGTTGTATAACTTCTCAAGTTAGTATTTGAAAACCCCACACGTTTAGCTTCAGATAATTTTAATATATCCCTGTACTGGAGTGTTTTTTTCATGTTATATGGAAGTGACGTTCACTGAGAAATATTTTCCTTTTTCTTTTTTGGCATCCTGGCCAGCCACACACACACAGATTAGAGCTTTAGCTTTACAAGAATTTCTTGGAGCTCTTCTGCAGGCAGAAATAATCTGACTGAGTTTGAGTTCAGTCACAGTGGATTCCTTTTTGGAAGCACTGGCAATCTTGAATGGCAAATAAAATTAAAATCAGGCACACAATAACAACATAAATTCTTCAGAATGCACGTTACATTCCAGACTGTTGGAGAGTTAGTTAGGACCTAAATGACCTATTAGCCATGCATGACAGTGTTGATGTTGCTCCACAACTTACATCCAAGCTGAAATATCTTGACAGTTCATGGTGTGTGTATAGCCATGAAAATTTGAATAGACATTCATGGTCCCCAGAGGAGAAATCCTAATGACCCTGACTTTCCCATTATCACAACTATGAGGTTGGCATCTGTGACTGAGTGAAATGCCTCGACAACTACTGGATGGATTGCCATTAAATTTGGTACAAATATTCATATCTCCCCCTGGATGAACTGAAATAACTTTGGGGGTCCCCTCGATCTTTTAACTTGTTCATTAGGTCAAAATTTTAATTTGTCCTATATTTGGTTTACAACCAAATGCTTGCAAAACTCAGGACATTATTTACCTATTGGCCTAGTTTGTGTTCATTAATTAGCAAATATTATCATGGTATCATATGTAACTTGCATATAGAGTTTGCATTGCACTCAGAAGAATTAGTGCATTGTTGTTGCTGTATTAATTAATGGTGACTGAGGAGGGTTGCACACTGTGTCAAGAAGACACTTCTGTTGTTGAGGTCATCTTCTGAAAAAAAGTGACTAACTATTGCTGACTGACCCTAAAACAACACCACATCACTGGCCATGAAAGCTCAAACATGCCTCTACTTCCTCCGCAAACTGAGGAGAGCCAGTGTGTCACCCCCTGATGACACCTCCCACCCCGCACACTCCCACTTCAGACTCCTGCCTTCAGGGAGAAGGTATCGGAGTCTTCAGGCCCACTCCATCAGACTTACAAACAGCTTCATCCACCAGGCTGTGAGGATGCTGAACCCTGTTCACTTAGATTTATCCTAATTATGTCAATCCAGTTTTTATTCTATTCTACTCTATTCTATTTTTATTTTGCTTTATTCTATTTTAGTTCCTAAATGTTATGGCACCTAATACTAGGTGAGAGAGAAGCGGTATTTCGATTTTCTGTATGTCTTGCACATATGGTCAATCGACAATAAAAAAATCCTTGAACCTTCTTTGGCATCATATGCATGCTAACATGCTAAACTAAAATGCTCAACATGGTAAACCTGCTAAACATCAGCGTGTTTGCATTGTCTTGGCATGTTGTTGTGCCACTGCCTATTTTGTCTGCATTTCATTTTTCTGTAAGAGGGTTATACAGAACCTAGTGTGAAACAAAAGAACTGAAACAGAGGTTTGACTTAAGGCTGATGTTGTGCCTGCAAGCTAGGAAGCAAACATGTAAGACAGAGGAGGCTGGAAAGGACATGCATAAACTTTTTACCCTGTGTTGTCTGTGTCCTTTTTTTTTAAAAAGTGTCTTGTAATTTCAGGAGGCTAGGGCCATGGTTTTATGACTTAACTCTTAAATGAACTCAACGTATCTGCGTTGACTGAAAAAAGCTGAACTCAGCTGAATATGAAATGAAATTTGATATAAGCTGCTTCTTTAGGAAAGGATACAGGCTTGATTAACTGGGTTATGGAGTACGTTAGGTATCTCTTAGGAGCCCAAAGAGCTAAATTTGCTAAACCAATCTGTAAATGTCTTGTAAAGAATTTAGGTGTTGTTTTTAAAATGGCTTACTATAGTTTTACTATAACTACCTGTTTGCACCTTTTAGCATGCAGGTTAAAATAGGTTTTACTATAGGCCAGGAGTACATGGACGTGCAAAGCTGGTAAATGTTTAGAAATGATTAAAGCACAGAGGAGAAGAAATAAATGGGAAAAAAGCAATAGCTATTTACAGTGGGCAGCTTTATGGCAGGCACCCTTAGAGAATAAGAGATGTCCTCCTCAGCACAGTATGCTACTGCAGTGAGCCATTGTCTGACTTGCACAGCAAAGCTGGTTGGCTTTTACTCCACAAGTGCAGAGACCAATATATAGGCTAATATGCTTTGCACGATATGCACTACAATAGGGCCACTTTAAACAAACCAGTGACTAGAATTACCCCCTCGCTGCTTTATGCCTTTGCCAGCCAGTCAAGTTTCAGTTTACATGAATAATTTATGTCGACAAAATATGCTAATATATATGTAGAGAAGATTTTGAAGGAATTTGAAGATGTTTTGTAAAAGTGTGTAAAGTATTCCTGAGCTCCTGAGATATTGCATTGATGAGAATGCGACAAACAGAGGGACAGACAACCTGCAAACATAATGCCTCTGGCCACAGCTATTGTCTGGCACGGAGGCTTCTTGGTCCTTTGTAGTGTTGTTTGTCCCTTCAAATAACAGCAATTTAAGCATACTGTAAAAATATGTTATAAAATTCCCAGCAATAAAGTGAAATTGACCTGCGTGAATAGCCACATATTAAACACACATAACAGAAAGACTCACCTTTTTCCAGGTATAGGAGCCTTTCTCTGGCAAATCACAGCGATGACTCCATCTGCACCCATATCCAAAGTGATGTCCCATAGTAAAGAGTTACTGGGTGTCGCTGTTCGAAAGATTACACCTTTCTTTACAGTTGCTCTGTGAAAAGTCCAAAACAAAAAGGTCAACAATGTGGTGAAAATATTAAGTCCCAATCGATTTCAAGTGAATGAACACTTATTTTTCCAAAGTGGTGTATATAATGTTTCACATTATATACATTTAGTTAACAAAACATTTGTTTATGTCTTTTGGAATTTGCTGTTGACATACAGCATTAAGTTCGATTGTCAGCATTATGAGAAAGGCCATTTTCCTCAGAGTGAAATTTATCCCTTCAGGTTATTACCATAAATCAATTTTTTTCTAACAAAGTGGCTTACGTCTTATTTATTATGTATTATGCATAATAAAATAAATGTTAAACTCAGACAAGGGTCCCCCACTCATATCCCTCTGCCCATTTAAAACACTAAGAAAACAGTGCTCATTGTGTGTACCCCCTAAAAAATAATTGTAATACTGATTACAGTCTTCCGCTGTAGCAATACGAGCACTGGTCAAACACTCTCAGCATGTGTTGCTTTTTTCTTTTATACAGTCACACCTATAAGACCTTCAGTGTATCGAGCAACAGCCCAGCCAAGTTGTCTTAAACAGTTCAGAACAACATTCTTAACATTCTTTGATTTCTATCTGTATTCATAGCTTTTTTGGTCTTTCTGTGAAACTTTGAGACAAACTCAAAGTGTTGAGTGTGACCTCTGAGGAGGTGTAATATATGGTGCAGTGGGAGCAGGAGCAGTGTGACGCTGAACACCTCTCCTGCGCCAAGTGGGGCTGGGATTTAAAACATGAGACACTGCTCCTTGTTCAGCACAACAAAACAAGCTACTGTACCAGCATCATCTCTTAATTGAAATATTTAAGATAATTGCTTACTGAACTTGTGGTCAGTGTTTTGTGCACATTTTGCACATTTGCTTGCGCATGTCTCCGGTGTGGAGTGTTCAACATGCAACATGTAATCTGAAAGGACGTTCTGCAGTATCCGCTGATCTTGCATGGTTCTGCTGCAGAGCCACACTCTCATAACTGAGTCCAAAACAGAAAGATCTCCATTGTTTCTTGTCTCTTTCTCAGAGCGAATGGATTTGGTTCATCTTTTGTAATACTGCTAAAAGTTCAAAAAGAGCTCATAGGTTAAAGGTCAAAATTAAAAAGGGATGACTAAGCACTGTCTTTTTCAACGGTGGCTTTAATCCACTGTGGCCCAGGAGACTTTCAGTATCCGTTCCAGGTGCACAGCACAAAAGCTGATTAAGATGGGTTCAACCAGGGAGGACAGGGTCAAAAGGTGAAATCATGTAGTGCTGTGACTGGCTGGAAAGTCGTTTAGTCATGATCGCACACAGCTGAATGCCAGAGTTTTGGAGTTAGTGGACACTTTAATGATCATTTTGTATTTTTTACCATAATTATAAAGAAAAAGATAGAGAAAATAGTAGTGTTGGAGCCTCTGACCTCTCACTCTGCCAATTTCCGCACAGGAGTTGCTACGGAGTGTATCAAAAAACACTCTGAACTTACAGATTTGGACTCCCACTTATTAAGTCGCTTCTGTTTCTGAGCTGTTCTCGTTAAATAAAAGGACAAAAAGCCATGAAATAGGTGCTGCATGGTCTATCTGTTACTTTAGTAAATTAAACTAGCTGCTCTGTGTACTGCACATAACAAGCTCAGGAAAAGGTGTAGCCAGTCCATTGTTATCAGTCAGATGTTTCCCAGGAGGCAGAAGAGGCAATGACACAAGGCACAAATACTGAGTCTGGGTTAACTGAGCAAAGAGAAATACATGCGGTTTTCATGTAAACAGGCTACAGCTTTTCTTACCGCTCTTAGTGGCAATACAATATTAATTATTTCTGCCTCTACAGTCACATTGGAATTCACATTACTCTGCCACACAGACCCCATACTGTATGTCAAAATCTCCAAGTGTGGTTTTTACTCTTCAGTTTTTGTACTAATTAAATGAAAAGATATAACATGTCAATGACTTTTACAGGTGCCAATGTGTGTTTTGTTGGACAGACTAGCTGTTTCCAGTCTTTATGCTAAGCTAAACTAACTGGCTGCTCCTGGTACCTTCATATTTTAAATCTTACAATCTTCTCATCTAAGTCTTGGCAAGAAAGCAAATAAGCCTATTAAAATATCAAACTGGTGTTTTTAAGTGCAGAAGCAAAAACTATAAAACACCTTTCACATGTAATGCATTAGCCATTGCACATATTTATCAAAAAGGAGCTTTTTGTGCTTTATAGTACAACTTACTGTACACCATCAGTTCAGCCAACACTGCATTTTCATTATGGTGTTTAGCCACTGTAGGGGTTTATAAGTGCAGTGTCATCATTTGCTTTCAATTGGGAAAAGCCTTTATCCAACATAATTAATGAGGTAAGCAGAATGGCATGCTCAAAGTATTAATGAGAAATCATAGCACTGTTAATTTATTAATGGCTTTTGGATAATATGTCCTGCTGAGAGGAAACACCTCTATGGATTGAAGGAAGCAGGGTGGTGACTAATAAAAAGTGACAGTAACAAGAAGACTTTTCTAAAGCCCCTTTTCTTTCTCTCTCTCTTTCAGCCCCTCTTGTTTAAAAAAAATTAATAAATAAATGGTGCCTTGCGACTGGAAGAGGCATGTTTCTTCTGAGTGGTTGGAAGCAGGAACCAGTGTCCGTGGCTTTGGTTAGCAGGCCCTGAGGAGGCAGTTAGTGGGGGGGGGAGGCACCAGGGCAGAGAAGATGGATGGCTGTTGAGACTGAAGCTGACAGTGTATGAGAGGAAAGCAGCTCTCAGGTGCTGCACCTGCCATCCATCTCACTTCTGACCAGGCAAGGCATGAGTGGCATTATTGTTTCACCGTTTACATACTCTTCATTCGCTCACACACACACTCACGTTAAAAATGCTGCTACACATATACACACAAACTGGCACAGATATAGAAACACATGTTGTCTAATACAGTTAAAACGCATCGTGTCTCTTGACCATCATCCGTTAGTTCCCTCTCTTGTTTATTTGTGGAATAAACTTATTTGAAAGGTGACAGAACCATGGCCAACAATGGAAAGAGACAATGAGACAAGTCAAAAATACAAATAGACAACACACAAAACAGAGACTGATCAAAGACATACATGATAGATTATATCCTCTGAGTGAGCTAGACAGCACAGTCCAGATGTATTTCATCACCAAGACTGCTGCTGAGGGTTAGTAATTACTTCCCTGATATAATTTGTGTTCCCATCTTTGGTTTTTTTGACTTCATCACTGCAGGGCCGCAGTGCCATCGGTGAACCCCAGTGCAATCAGAAACAGATGCAATCGTTAATTATGCAGGCAAATGCCCATCGTTTAGCCAGTCTGATAGCCAGCCATCGGCAGCGTTCTTATAGTACTTATGGAACAGTTCAGGGAGTTGGGGGGATGCTCATGCCAACACTTGTGCCAGATGGCACACCACTAAAAATGGATGTAAAAGTCCTATTTGTCATAGAGATGAATGATTAGGCTCCCCAGATGAAGAGCTCACTGACATAGTGTCCTGGAGATACACAAGCTCAGGTTTATTTATTCCCACAATGCTGACTTTAAATAATACCTTTACTCTAGAATAAGACAAACCATTCTGGATCTTAGCTCACTTTTAACAGAAAAACAAACAAAATGTAGCATCATTCTTAGTGAGCATACATTAAAGGGATAATGTAATTACCTTTCACGTGGATAGTGTGATGATGACACTCCATCATCACTCCATAGAGTGAAGATGTACAATACTTTATATGACCTTTATCAAACTCTCATTAGGAATGAAGGTTTTGTTTCACTGGAACAGACAGGTGTGGCTGGTCTTTTGCTCTGTCGACCTCATATATGTATGTCCCTTGTCTCCAGCTATACACATCAGTAACCAGTTTATCATGCTGATGAGAGAGTGTTACATGAAGCTTAATGGGACATTCAGACAATGATAAAACATACAGACAGCTGTTGAGGACTGGATGCAGTGGCCATGTTAATGTGGTGACAAGCTGGGGCACAGCACTGTGTTACTGACTATGTAAGTCAGAGGATTATGCCATGTTTATGTAATGTAAAACAGGGATTTTCAGAGTTTAGTTGCCTTTAGTTGCCCAACCAGTCCACATGTGTTTCGTGGATCTGGAGAAGGCATTCGACCGTGTCCCCCACAGCGCCCTGTGGGGGGGTGCTCCGGGGTCCGGGGCCCTTTGCTAAGGGCCGTCCGATCCCTGTACGACCGGAGCAGGAGCTTGGTTCGCATCGCCGGCAGTAAGTCAGACTTGTTTCCAGTGCATGTTGGACTCCGGCAGGGCTGCCCTTTGTCACCGGTTCTGTTTATTATTTTTATTGACAGAATTTCTAGGCGCAGCCAGGGGCCGGAGGGAGTCCGGTTTGGGGACCACAGGATCTCGTCTCTGCTTTTTGCAGATGACGTTGTCCTGTTGGCCCCATCAAACCAGGACCTCCAGCATGCACTGGGGCGGTTTGCAGCCGAGTGTGAAGCGGCTGGGATGAGAATCAGCACCTCCAAATCTGAGGCCATGGTTCTCAGTCGGAAAAGGGTGGCTTGTTCCCTTCAGGTTGGTGGAGAGTTCCTGCCTCAAGTGGA
>NW_018127892.1:3910434-3917038 GCF_001952655.1 Monopterus albus | reverse complement strand
GAGGAGCTCAGAGTAGAACCGCTGCTCCTCCACATCGAGAGGAGCCAGTTGAGGTGGCTCGGGCATCTGTTTCGGATGCCTCCTGGGCGCCTTCCTAGGGAGGTGTTCCGGGCATGTCCCACCGGGAGAAGGCCCCGGGGAAGACCCAGGACACGCTGGAGGGACTATGTCTCTCGGCTGGCCTGGGAACGCCTCGACATTCCGCCGGAGGAGCTGGAGGAAGTGTCTGGAGAGAGGGAAGTCTGGGCATCTTTGCTTAGACTGCTGCCCCCGCGACCCGGTCCCGGATAAGCGGAAGAAAATGGATGGATGGATGGATGGATAGTTGCCTTTACCTACTGTGTAGACACAACTGTCTATTGCATATGCTTAACTTCCGATCTTCCAACCAAGACAGAAGCTCCGAGGAAAGGAGATGAAAGAAACATATGACTGAGTAAATGAATTAAAGCAGAAATGATTAAACAAGAGGACAAGGAGGGGAAATTAGGATTTCTTTCTGGGCTTCATTGCCTCAAATAAAATCAAGAAACAGAAGAAACAAAACCAACGTATGCTTTAAAATAAATAATTGAAACCCCATAGAATACATAGCGCATGGATACTAGCTTTTAAAGCAGTTTAATGTTTTGCAAATGGCCCTTGATATATAAGATGAAACATCTTTAAGTGTTTTATTTCCTTTTGGCCTCTCAGAAAAGACCTGATGACTCCTGCACACTCAGCTTTGAAACCTGGAAAGGAAGACAAGCGCATCCATGCACAGCTGTCTGCTCAATCAGTATTTATGTTTTCTAGCATTCACAGCTGATCTAAGGGACTGTCTAAGGGAATGAATGCAGAACCAGGTGAAAAGGAGTTAATAACCTATGACTGTCACTTTACTGACTCACTTCCACTGAAGCATGTATGAGCAAGTCGAGGCAGAAAGGAAGGGACAGGGTGTAACCATTGTTCAGGAACAAGCGCTCTTTTGGATTAGCTACCCCCAGAACAGCTCTGATCATCACCTAACAACACTGCAAACAGCAACGCAGACACCCTTATCCTTTATCACATCACGCCAAACCAAGCACCCTATGAAAGATGGATTTATGTAATACTCAGCTTATGATCCAAATCTACACACAAACCAAATGAGACATGTATGGAACACACACTTCACTCCTCCTGACAGTCAGTTATCCACTGCCTTAGAATAAAGTAGACTGTCTTGAATAGTAATTTTAAAAGTCAGAATCTAAATCTCTACCTGTCTGCTCTGACAGCTAGCCTCAACAAATCTAGTTATGCTGCACTGTGGTTTTCTTTGATCTCTGGGAATAAAAGGTACGCCATGCCATCAAAACCATTAATGAAATGGTGGGAGCAAGTAGGAGGCATTTAATTCAGTTTTGAGATGCCAATCTTCCATGTTGCATCATTTCATCTTGAAAGGGGAAGAGTGACTTTTTTTAATCACCCAGAGGTTAATAAATCAGGTGGAAGAGGCAAAATGTACAACTGTTTAAAAAAACATAAGTGTCAAATATGTCACACAGACCTCGAGAAACGTCACTGTTGCTTTAAGATGGTACAACAAATGCTTTGATCTCCAGTCAAACAATGAAGTCCAGTGTAAAATGAGAACCAAGGCTTAAATGAATTAAATTAAATTAAAGCCTCCTGTGTTTGGCAGCTATGATGGTAATCCCCATGATCTTCATCCATTCACTAGCAGTACACTAATATACCCTTTAAAGCAGAGTGATAATGAGTCACAAGCTACATGATTTTAATTGATCCATGACAACCTCAAGTGACTACTGCTCTTGAAACAGCCCATAATGTCACCAGGCCGTGCTCACTCATATTTTTCTAACTTAACTGGGACAATCTACTCCACTTCCCAGAAAGACAGTAACCCCAATGATATTTTCAGAGAAATACTGTAATGCATATGTAATCTCATTCCATCCAATATTTCCTTGTTTTTGATGGCACAGGATTTGTGCATGAACACCAATAGTGTTAATGGACTCTTCTCCAAGTTGAATTCTTACTGACCAATTAATCTGGACATCACTGAATTTACAGAGCCCTGTGAAGGAAAACCATATTTCCCTGCCAATACTGGCACCATGTAGCCAGTCATATCATTGCTGACCGCTCCAAACTATGAGGCAACAGAAAACACAGTCTTACCTGAGAGTGAAGTTAGTCAGCTGAGCAGAGCTGGCCATGAGTATGTAGAAGGTGGCGATGTCAGTCTTCTTCAGTGGTTTGGAGGATGTCCGAATGATAATGGCATTGCCAAGCTTGAGCCGAGAAAGCGTCACCATTCCTTTAGGCACCTGCAGGAGACGGACGGTGCCAATTCTCTGCATAGGAGTGACAGGAACATACTCTGCCTGCTGCTGTGGCCCACCCCAACGATTTCCATCAAGGGAATTACACATTCCATCGATTCTGGGCTGCGCCTGGTAGTACAGCTCCACAGGGTTCCCGCTAGACATGTCCTGCCGTTCCCTGCTGGTGCCTTCTGATTTTGGAGCAAACCAGTCAGGCTCAGGAGCCAGCTCAGCCATGCAGGTCCCTCTCTCACCTCCCATGGCACAGGAAACCCTTACCTCCTGGGTCTGCCAGAAAGCATACACTGTCACACATGGTAGTTCATCCACAGCTCCTTCCCCCCTTCCCCAGTCCCTCCCTGCAACATAGAAGAGCACCCGCATTTTGGGCTTGGAGGAGAAAACCTGAGGTGTCAGCACAAAGGCCTGGATTTTCCAGTTAAAAGTGGAGACCTCTGGAGCGCTGAAGAGCTGCACAGGCTGGACCAGATCTAGAGGCACAAGCTGCTCTGTGGACATGGTGCTGTAGCTGGCGCTGACAGCTGGCTGGCGGCTGGCTCTTAAGATAACAAAGAGCTGCGTGTGACTCTGCGTGCTGGAGTTCCTCATGAAATCCTGGCCAGCTTCTTTTAGGAAGAGGTAATCAGCATCTCGCACCTCATAGCTGACCGGCAAGAAGACAGGAAAAGGCAATGGGTTCTTACTGTCGATCAGCTCTTTACTGCTCAAACCTGTATAAACAGAACATTACACCATGCTTATTAAAAGCATTAGAAATATATAATTGAACCATATTTCAAAGCAACTAGAATTCTACTTGAAACAAAAACAGAAATAAGGAACACAGGACTGTGAATCATACCAGCAGCATTCACTCAACCAAGGCCAACTGATCAACTGATTGATGTTTCAAAGTATTACACTGAAAGGCCTCTGAGCTTAACCTGCAAACTCCTGTGATAGAGTGCACAGCGGAAATATTGTGAATTACAACAAGAGAAGCTTAAGAGTGCTTTAGTTTTTCTGAAGCAGCAGCAACTGCTGGGACACAGCAGCCACTGACCTCTGTGACTTTGTTGAGGGACTGTACAGAGATTGTTTGTGTTACAAGGGGGTCTGAACTCTTTGCTTCATGTTGTAGAAAGAGGGGCCTCCTGAGGGTTATAAATATTTCCAGTGATGGAAGAAGTACCTTGGTCCCTTAGTTGAATAAAAGTAGGAATACAACAGTGTAAAAATACTGAGTTACAAGTCAAAGTTCTGCATTCAAAATGGTAAAAGTATAGCATCAAAGCATAATTCAAGTACAAAAAGTAAAATTACTCATTATGCAGAATGCCACATTTAACATTAATGTATATCATATTATTAGATTGTAATTACTGAAACCGTATTGTGTATTTCATATTTAATGTTGCACCTGGTAAATGAGGAGCTAATTTTAACTACATCATATGCTTATAATGCAAAGTACTTTCAATACAGCTGGGTAGCTTGTGAAGTATTCACTGGAAATTAGTGAAGTCTTATGATTATACTGTAATTTTTGTATTAATCTGGTTCTGAAAAGTAACTACTAACTAAAGTTATAAAATAAATGTAGGGGAGTAAAAAAAATAATATTTGCCTCTAAAATGTAAATGATCTAAAACTTGTATAACGATTTTCTATGCATTGCAGCACACTCAAAGCGATTTCACTTTATTTGGCCATTCTCACTGGTGTCATCACCGGGAGCAACTGGGGGTTCGGTGTCTTGCTCAAGGACACTTTGACATGTGGACTGGGCAAGCTGGGAATCGAACCATTAATCTTCCAGTTAGGAGAAAACCCACTTTACCTCCTGAGCCACAGCTGCCCTATGTAGTGAACTTAAAGTATGAAGTAGCACAAAATGAAAATAAAACAAAAATACCTCAATCTTGTACTTATGTACAGTACCTTGGTAAATGTACTTAGTTACTTTTCACCACCTTTGAACCCTCCTATTGTCCACCTGCCCCACAACATGCTAAAATAATATAACAGTCTTAAATTGGTAAAAGATATTTAATTGTGTACCCCAGTTTAAATCCTAATGTCTTAACTGGATCCTCAAATGTGCACATTAATAAAGAGCTGCTGTCCTCTGTGCACCTTATTGATCAAGGCACCATAAGGTTTTTGATTTAACTCTTTACCTCACTCTTAATGACACTTGCAAAGGAAAGCTGAAATACAATATGGATGTCCATTGCTCTCCAAAACATATCAGTTAACCCAAAAGATAAATGACAAATTCTGCCTTCCATGTTGCCCTTCCACTGCCCCAGTCTCGCCTCTGTCATGGATAATCCGATTTTTGTATATGAGCTGGAAAAAGTGAGATTTGATACTTTTGGCACAATGTTGAAATCAGACATGAAAAAACTGGAATTAAAATGGCTTTTCAGATTGTTAGCAGGTTGTGAATAGGCAGCATATCCTCTATGAAAACAAAATGAAAATAGTGGCGTGCATCACTGTGTTATGTAAAAAACCTGGAGGCCAAATTTGAATGAGTATATTGAGCAAACCCCGAAAGAACCACATCTGACAATTTGTGTCTTATTCAATAGGATGCTTATTTATGCATCAGTTGCTTTGTGCTGGAAAAGGATTACAGGCTGACTGATCACAAGTGCATATAATGACCTTATTAAATGAGTGAGTAAAAACAAACCAGCAGCATAAATATACCCTGATCTGGTTTAAAAGCTTGATGGTGATAGTTTTTCCCAGTGGAAGTCAGCAGAGGCAGAGGTCGCCCAGCCATCATTTGTCCTCATTAAACATCCATTTTGATAGAATTATGAAGATTACAGCAGCTGACCTGAGTGTGTGCTGTTTATCTGGTGGCTAATTGCCCTACTTGGTGAGTTAAAATAAAAAAATAAAAAAACTGGTGTTTACTCTGGAGATTATAGCAAAGTGGAAGCTGCACTAAAAAAACAGCTTTAGTAACATCCCAGGCATAAACAAACCATCATCCCACCGGAATTCCAAAACTAACAAAAGAGATAACATCAGGATTTATAGTCTTATATAAGATGTGTGAGGTTACAACTAAAGATCCCACACACAGTGTTGTCTGTCACCGAGTTATTAATTGTTATTTATCCAAAGGGAAAGGCTTGAAGCTGTCAAAATCAGTCATCATGTCTCTCATACTTGCTGGCATTTGACAGGTCCATCTATCATGGCCTCTTCTGCTTTTCATCTGTACTCATCCACCCCAGCAAGAAACTCTGTCATGATGGTCTGACAGTTCACACAGGCTATACTGTATGTGTCACAATCATGTCAACCAACAGCCCTTGGAGCAAGACAACAGCATTTGTTTCCCCCTGTCTTCCACACACACAGACAGGATTGTCAAGTATGTTTGCTGAGTGGGTGACACACTGCAGGCTGGAGCTGGGAGCAGGGCTGTCCTGGCTTAGCCCGCCAGTGGCCATAGTGACAGATGTGCTGTTTAATATCGGAGCTGGCAACAACTGCAGCTGGAATGAACATAAACTGGCTCACTGTCTCTAGGAGGGACAATGCATCTCCAGTGTAGCAACAAAAAGCTTTACATGCAGGGTCACCTCTTACACTTGGGTTTGATGGGTCACCTACACTCTTCTTGTTCTTTCACATGCTTTTCATGTCCTAAAACCTGAAAGAGAACATTTACGGCCTGTTTGTGAATATGGCAGCAGAGTTTGCAGGTGCTGGTTATTTATGGTTCATGGCAGGCTCCGAGATGTATTCTCCTTTGCCAGTATTTCATCTATTTAATAAGTAGCCAATGTAAGCCAAACTATGGTTTTCTCATCATGGTGAGAGTCCTGCCCTTAACTTAAACATGAGCACAAATCCACTGCAGCACACTGAGCTTCTGTTCCTCCTTGGCTGAGTCAGAAAGCATCAGCGTTGCCATGCGAATGCTACGTACTCCTCTAAAAGCCACCTCTCAGAGGGGTGCAGGGGGAACATGTTCAGCACAGTGCCTTGCTTTATTTTGTGTTATCTCCGCAGTATAGGAGAGAAAAAAACAGATCCCTTTTATGACAGGGTATAAATCATATGTTGCTAATTAAATCTTTGTTCATCCCTCTCTGTCTCCAGTTGAAAATGAAATTAGTTTTTTTTTTTTTTTGCCATGTCATATAAAAATAACACTACACTTGACTGATAGAACAAAATGCACTTGATGTAGAGATTTTCTGACTTTTTCAGCTCTAGCTTTTTATGTGTACAATATTCCTGCT
>NW_018127892.1:3908572-3910413 GCF_001952655.1 Monopterus albus | reverse complement strand
GTTGCTGGTACATATGAAGCAAGTGCCATCGAATGACAGCTTTACTGTCGTGCATTAGAATGGACAATAACCATGCTACTTAATCTTGAGAAGTATAATTCTTTAACTGCTGGTTGTTGTTTTGAGCTGTGTTTATACTATTAACATGATTATGAGGTGGCAAATATAATGTTTGGTTGAAGGAGTGGCTATATTAATATGCTTCTTATTTGGAGTATGTTAAACATTAAGTTAGTGAACTGATTATGTACTGTTTAACAAGGAACCAGTGAACATATGATTAATGTTGAATTTAATGTATGGATCAAAAGAAAGAATGACATTTCTCCTGTAGTGTATTTAAGTAACATTACATAGGGCTTAAGTTTCTTTTCAAAATAATGTTCCTCATCGCCAGTTTTAATAAAAATACTTGTGCATCTGTTAGCTACATTCTGCCCCTTAGTTTATCTTAAGGCTGTTTATAGTTTCCACTGGCATGTCATCTAACTTCTTTCCTGGGTGCTTGTATTTTAGCATTATTTCATCAATTGAAATCAATCTTTGTATTATTCTATTAAAATGCACAAAGCCTGAGCAACTGTTGTGAATACTAATGTGCAGTAATGACTTTTAACCATATGTGCAAAACAGCTTGCAGAGTGAGTTGACTCCCAATAGCATCACAGAAGAGAATAATGGATGTCTGCATTTTAATCAGTAATTGAGAGATTAAAAGACGTGTTTGTGTGGCTTAAGTTTCTCTTTTATGTTGTTTATTAAAGGCTTTTGATCAAATATTGGTCACATATATAGCACTATGCTGATGATAAACACTTCATAAGAAAGCATTGGCAATTGTCCAAATGTGGTTATGCTAATTACGCACCTGTAGTAGACAGCATTTTCTTAATCTGATGTTAGCACTGTGTGTTTAACCTTCTACTGTCTGAGTTTTCTATTGTCCAGTATCTAACACCAAAGGTTTGGACAGTTTACCAAAGAATAGGTCTTTATAAACAAACTGATGCGCTGATATCTTTTGTGGAACACTTAGCAGTTATCTTGGAATGTACACAGCAGCTTACAAATGAGAAAAGCTGTTAGTACAATCAGGAATTGAAAAGAAAAGTTGCAAAAACCATTACGTTTCAGCTGTGTGTTTAATTGTCCAAGGGCATCTAGTGTTAAAAGCTTTGATCCAATAAGATCTAGAGCTGTTAGAAACATGAGCACTGCTACAGTGTGGTTTTTGCTGCAGGCATCCTACTGGAGTATTATAGATGAAAAGTTCATCTACACATATTCTTACTTCTGCTCTCAACTTTTAGGGCTGTTACACTGAGAATAATGGATTCAATTCAACCAAACTGATGGGTTCTAAACTTTTTGATGGCAGTGTATTTATGTTCAAGCGTGCGGTCAAGACTCTTTTGCTGATTTGTTGTTGTGCTATATGTCAGGACTCAGCTGACAACAGTAGAGCTGCAAAACAGGCCTTGATCTTTGCTGGGTAAAAGTTGAGCCAACAACACTTCATACCAGCAATATATTCTCATTTGATATGATTCAGGAGGTGCTTTAAACAAACATACAGAGATGATGTAGTACTGATCACACAGCATGTAATGCTCCATGGGGCTGGGTAGTCAGAGTGGATAAGACGAGGAGAGAAGGAGGGAGACTTAAGCTTGTGCAGTGATTGGTAGGGAAGTCCCATCAGACTCTTAAAGCTGCTGTTAAAAAACCAGTTTTATCACAACTTTTCATTTTTTGTCAAATTTTTATCCACAGGATTCACCCAGCCAGTGATCCCAGGAAATAATCTTCTATAAGACATTTATAGGCTTTACAATTTCTGC
>NW_018127892.1:3905316-3908542 GCF_001952655.1 Monopterus albus | reverse complement strand
GACATCCATAAGGGAAAGTAATACTTTCAAAGAGATGCAAAGTACTGAGCATTAAGGCTTAAGTTGTATTATAAACCCATCAAGTCTTTTACTCTGCACTAATTTCACCCTAAATGTTTTATAACCCACTCACGGTGGTGGTTGCTACAAGTAAGACACACATGCTCATGTTAGGCTCAGTGGACCACTGTATTACTGTGGCATAAGATGTACATTTGTGGCATAAATGAGGATGCTTATATGTTATTTAGACTTTTAGAAAAGGCTGTTTTACTGTTGGCTGAGAAAAGGCCCATCTGCCCTAAATAACATGATAGCTCATTTGCTTTCCGCTGTTTAAATAGTGTAGACACAATCTAAATGCTTAAACAGTCCAGTTATTTCATTGCACTTCCTCATGAGCATTGCAGATGTAAAAACGAAAAATACACACAACTGATTACTCCCAGGTCACATACCTTGTGTGTGAACTGCTGTAAATGTTGCAAAGATTATCTGTAAGATCCTCCAGCTCTGGTAATAAAGGCTCATTTTGGCATCCGGCTCGGTTCCCTGTTGAAGTCAAGTTCCCGTCAGTGATGTTTAGTTTTGTTTCAGCAGAGTATGGGACGGACCGTTTCACCCATTCCTGCAGTTCGCTAACTTAAAATAATCACACCTGTGGGAGTATAGGTTGTAGCGCTGAAGTGTAACATGGACCCCGAATCAAGGTCTGCTCGTCGGTAGGTCCACGGTTGTGCGTAAAAGTTGCGCGTAACGATCCTGGAGACGTTTCACCTAAAGCATTTGTGTCCTGCCGGGAGATGTGGAGACCTTGAGCTAAAACTGCGCGATTGGCGTGATGGAGAAGGTTCAGCTGTTCTTCTAATTAAATAATATCAACAAGTCCTCCAGACCGAGTCGGTCTCCCACTCTGCCGCGGCGGCTGGGATGCTGCGATGTTAAATGACTTTTAGATCGCTGACTGTCTTGTGCGCAATCCTAGGGACACTAAACTCATCATCTGTCACTGTTCATGCGCTCCGAAAGCCACGTCCAGTATGCAGCTGGGAGGATTAACCCTGCACTGGATGTAAAGTCAAAAGGAATGATCAAACGTGACGTATTTAGCGTCTACTGATGTTTGATCACGTAATCTTGTAATGCGGGGCTTCGGTGTAGGCTGACCTAAAGTCAGCCTACACCGAAGCCTAGTACTTTCTATTGTCATTATAAAAGATGAATATTCAGATCTACAGCGGAAGCTGGATGTAATGGTGTATTGAAGGTTACTTTACCCAGCACGTCTTAATAATGAATGGCTGAGGAAGAATGAATGAATGAATGAATGAATAACATGAACATATCCCAAAAATACAGCTTTTTCAGTGGTAAAAATGAAATAAAATACAACATTTCTGAAAATATTATTTATTTATGTTTTACTTAATGATTGTTCTCTTATAATGGAGGATATATTCTGTTGATACACTGCATCCCCAAACCATTAGGAAAACAGTAACTACAGCTTCCCCTGGATTTTTACAATTTTCTACTGCACATTTTCATAAAACTTCCTGCCTTGCTAAAAATGTACATTTATTATTCTGCACCCAAATTTATATGTGATTTTCTGCAAAGAAAGTTCAGATTCTGCAACCTTGTCAGAACTTAACAGGTTGAGTGCATGTACTGTGATTGATAATCACACTTTAAACTCATCCAGGGCAAATCAGGCTAATTAGGACATATCTGTATCACTCATACCTGATTATTATGGCTCATTAAGGGGATTTTTCTTCTCTGGTTGTAAAAATAAATTAGAAGTTTTACAGATTTTTTCATTCTGCCCATAAAATATACATTAGCTTTAATTCCAGTGGTATTTAGATTCTATTGGGCTCTGAACATTGGAGAGCATCAGGTGGATTTTTGGTGCCCTCTGATGGTTAAGCAGGGTTTATATGTCACTAAAGCAAAGGTAAGGAACTGCCTATTGCTTGCAGCCCAGTTGCATCAGAAATTATTAGGTTTCAACTCATTTTAGCTCATTTTGTTAACAGGAAGCCTGATGAGTAGAAGAGTAGAATTCAAATTCATGCACATATTAGGATCAGGTGCTCTGTGAGAGTGATGATAATGCTTTTAACACCAGGGAGCAAATTTTAGCAGGTTGAAACACAACTGTCCATCAGCCTTTAGAAACAGTTCTCACTCCAACAAACTTACTTGTTTGCAGACTTGTAGTGCTAAATGTTATGGGGCTTTATTGACTAATAAAGAGGATTAGCCAACATGCCAACACACAAAGTGTGCGACCAAACCTCACAGTATTGGGAGAAAGGAGGAAGTTGCCACAAGCTACTGTTATGAGCTTATTTCAGCTCCTCCCTATCACTGCAGCACTGTGATAAGCAGCAACAGCAGCAGAAGCAGCATCTGTGTATTGGAGTTGCTCCGGTGTGCTGTAATGCTGCCGTAGGATAATTTAGATCCTTTCCTATTTACCTGCTCCTCACATACAGAGAAACAACAACTACACGTATCCCCCAAACTGGTGCTGCACCGTACATACACCCTTAGTGTTTCAGGCACTTTCATTCTTACAAACACAGACCTGGAGACTCTATACAGAGGACATGAATACTTGTCATACATGCAGACAGGCACAAATATTCCATCCAGCAGGCCTAAACACAATTTCCCTGCTGCTGTATGTAAATTAGACAGTTTTGACTTGAGGACTTGGCAGCTGAATGGTTGAGTAATTGCCCAACCAAATCTTTCTCATTAAAATTGCAGAGGCATGCTCTTGTATGGAAACATCCTTTTTAGTCACCTGATGTAACACATAACACAAATCACTTGTCAGAAGTGTCATGCATTCACTCACCATTTAACATGACATTAAGCTGCATGGAAAAAAAGAGTCTGTGACCTTCTTTTAACAATTCCATACAGTAGAAGAAGCCCCCAGAATAGCTCACAGATGCAGAGAAAACATATGGTGAAACCTGTCAAGAATATGTTATGAACACTTAACAAAGAAACAAGGCAGGCCCCCGGATATGCGAGTTAGGATGCTGACATAGATGGATGCCATAGCAGAGATGTGCTAGAGTGGGGAGGGTGGCCATAAACTGGTGATAGATGTGACTGCCACAAGGAAGGGAATGCATTTTCAATGTACATCATCCTTCTGTTTGACAGATAGAGGTAGCTGCTGCTGAGGTGCATTTAGCCACAA
>NW_018127892.1:3887886-3905299 GCF_001952655.1 Monopterus albus | reverse complement strand
CCATTCTCATTTTCAATGCAAAGTGAGCGCACTAAAATTTTCATAACATTACAATAACATTGTTACTGATACTAACAATTGAAGGTTTAATATATGCAGTCCTAGGAAGAGTATTTATGTGTGAATATGTGTGTATTGAGCTGAATTTGTATATGCTTTGCTCTGCCGAGCTAAACTCTGAAATGTGAAGATTGACACCACTGTCATATTTGTCTATTAACTATGAAGTTAGAGCCAGCATCAGGTTTTCTTAGCATATCTTAACATAAAGTACCAGGTTGTTTTAATTTATCTTAGCTTAGCTTAGCTTAGCATAAAGACTGGAAACATGGGGAAGCAGCTAGCCTGAATTTGTAAAGAAAACTCAGTCAGCCTACCAGAACCTCTAAAGCTAATTAACTGTTTGTTTAATATGTACATAAATCAAAGTGTAAAAAGACAATTTGTCATTTTACAAGGAGTTATGTGTTGGACCATTTCCTGGGACTTCCTGATTGCTTTGCAGGCTGGATTTTTTACATTTGGACAGAGCCAGGCTGGCTGTTCTAACCTGTAGGTAGTCTTTAGCTGGCTGCCCGCTGTAGTTTCACATTTACTATGCATCTGGAGAGTGGCGTCAGTATTCTAATCTGACTCTTGGTATGAAAGCATATAAGTTTATTTGCCTAAATGTCAAACTATTCCTATAATAGCTAGCAAATAAATGGAGGCTCAGCACTTCTGCAGACAGTACATAAACTGCTTATGGGAGAGATCTTTCTCAGGAACTAAAACAAGCAAGCTATAAAGACTAACCAAGAGAACAAATACTACATAAAAAAATCACAGCCTGAAAGCCTAAATTATTTTTAATAATGGATTATTGCAGCTCTATAAGGCATCAATAAGTAGCTTATTACAACAAACCCATCAGTTACATTATAAACACGATTAAAGGGATCTCGTTAGAAAGTCGCACTACTTTTTAATGTTTTTTTTGTAACTGAGACTTTGGCACCCTTGAAAAGAAATTTCTCCCATTAAGGACTAAGTTGTAATTTAACATTGAGAGTTTTAAACCACAAAAAAAATAAGAAATAAAAATGACACACTGTGTCAGTGTTTGCTGTATGATGCGACTTGGGTCGGATCTCGAAAATTAATCATAAGACTCTCAACACTGTAATTAGCCTAAAAGTTGTGCTCATAGCAATTATTACAGTGTTGATACGTTTAGACTTATTTGAAATTACAGTTATTTTAAGATAATAGGTGGTGACTTTACTCACAAGATAAATTAACACCTCTTAAAATATGGCTCAATGTTCATATCTGCTAAAGGTGTTTAATTAACTCTTAAGAACTCTGGTAGTGTAGTCAAGGGGTCTTACGCTACTCCACAGGAAAATGTCCAAATTTAAAAGACTTCAGTACAGCTGACACCACACAAACTGTGTTTGGGAAAGTGACAAGTTTTTATAGGCAAAGCATAGGAACATCTGTTGTTTAGTGGAGAATATGTTTTTGCAGCTGGTGGTTGCTATGATCAAAAATAAGCACAAACTGCACTAAAAAAGTCTAAATATAATGCAAGCAAGTATAAAATTTAACAAGTCAACCTACACTCACTAAAGAATTAAATCAAACAGTCTTCTCAAGACCATGTCAGTCACTACATGCAATTACAGTTACAGATGCTCCACCGGCAGCTGGCTCTGTCTCCACTTTCTCACAGGATAACCCTTCAAAGAATGCACATTGCTCAAACTGCAATAATAAATAACAAGCACTCTACTTTTAGTATTAAGCACTTTTTTCAATTATGTTCTGCACTGGATAAAACAGCAATAAGCAAATGTTTGATATGCTGGGGGACTCTTCCTATTAAATGATAGAGAAAATAGCTTTTGTGTCCTTAATAGGCAGAAGTGACTGGAAGGCTTTTATAATACACATCTCTACAGCATCCACTGACTGCTGCTCTCCAAACATTAATAGCAAGTCTGCAAAACTTAAAAGGTACAAGAGACCAGAGAAAACACAACCTCAGATTTCTCAAATACACTCACAAGTCTGATCTCTCAGGGTCCTAGAGGCACACAGGTTAGCGTTACCTAGGAATTAGTGTCAAACATGAAATAAGATTGACTGTGCAAGTGACTCTCATTATAAGATATGTGTGTTAGATAACAGAGAACATGAATCAGAATCATTTTATATAGTGATAGTCACGCAAACAGAGATGAAAGTCCTGCCAGTGTTCTTGAGTGGAAATAGTGATACTACAACTACAAATTTATAACATTATGACATTTGAATAGTTGTTTTTACCAAAGTCTTGTGCAGAGAAATGCTGTCTGTGGCCACCTAATCCAGCCCAAACCAGGCCATAAGAGACATCTCTCCATGTTTGGGTTGAGGCAGCCAAAGAATTGTTTATTCAGCCTAATCTCCACTGTGTGATGTGTGACTTCTTCCCCTACTGTCATACTCATGTAATCTGCTGTTTGTGCTGCTTTAAGTCCAGGGAAAAGCAACGGCTTGAAGCCAGGGACTACATGACACAAACTGTCATCTCTGTCCCATCGATGGGTTCTGCCAGTATCCGCCTAATCCCTAGAGTAATCCCACCACCACAACAGAGAATTTAGACACACCAAGGCAGGCAGGACAGAGCTCTCCAGCCCTCTGCGCAGCCATTATCTACACACAGGCACATGCACACAGCAGCAGCACTGCAACAACAACCACTTTAAATGACAATTGGCGCTCACACTTGAGCTGATGTTTACGTTTCTTGACAAATAATAAAATTGAACAAAACACCTGAGGATAGTTTGCATTTTAAGTGAAACTGAGCCACTTCTAGGGTAGAAAAAATATGACAAATGTCCAGTCTGACACCTGAGTGATGCCTATATCTGGCATGTGCCTACATCGCCATGTTATTTTCTGAACTCTGAAAAGTCTCACATGCAGTAAATACAATTCATTTAATTATGATTTTGTTAAACAGAGACAGTCTTTTAATCACTTATTCAGGGAAATCGTCAAAATGTTTGTGCATTTTCACCCACCAACGGTTTTGTGAAGTGGAAGATCTTGAGCATTACTGAGCTGAGGCCAAATGACTAAAGAAAAAAAAACACATCGTCACTCCTTGTGTTATCACACATCTTTTTGAAAAATGCAGAATCCAGACAAAATCTAACTAGTTGAAAACCAGATGTTTGCTTGCTGCATTAAAGCCTCCTCTCCCTCTATCTACAAAGAAAACATATCACCCCTCTCAAGTTTTCTTTTTTGCCTAATGAGGAATCTTTGATGTCTTTGTGAGATAAATAATTCTCTAGATGCTGCCATCTTGACAATTATCCAAGAAATGTGTTAACAATAGTTCCATAAAGCAATAATAAAATCTTGACATCTAAAGATTTGTTTGTTTTAAAGCCAAAAGAAGAATATATTTATCAATCAGTTCATTTGTCTCCTGTAAAGATCATTTGTTACCCACAGAACCCTCTTGTTTTAATAATTGGCTCATCAATTTTCAGTTTTGTCATCTTGAGGAGGTTGTAGAGGAAATGAAATCACAGATGAAATATTCAAGTCTCAATTATGCTATTAGCCTAGATATCTCATAAAAGACTCATCATCTCTTCATTTATGACATCTATTTCTTGTTCAGTTCAGTTGCAGCATGCTAGCAGCATGAATGACTGCTTTGGTTTAGAATGAAATATCTTAACAACTACAAAAATGGATTGCTATGAAATGTTGTACAGACTGTCATGTTTCCCTGAGAATGTATCATAACTTTGGTGATGCTCTGACTTTTTCTCCAGTGTCACCATGAGGTTGGCATCTGTGGTTTAATTGGATTGCCATGTGATTTGGTGCACATATTTCTTCAGGCCAAAGTTTGAATTATTCCAATACTTGGTTTATGACCAAAAACATGATGACTTTCCCATCAGTCTCTGTGCTTTGCTTTACTTATTTTGCTGTACTTTGTGTTCAGTGCTAATCACCAAATGTTAGCATGCTAACATGCTCATTTAAGATGCTGAACATGGTAAATATTATACCTGATAAATATCAGCATGGTAGCATTGTCACTGTAAACATATTAGCATGCTAACATTAGTATTTAATGATGCTGTGCTAAAGCCTCATATACAGTAGCTGACTGCACAGCCATAGACTCTTAGGTTTGTTATACATCCATCCATCCATTTTCTATACCACTTAGTCCCAAACAGGGTCATGGGGGGCTGGAGCCAATCCCAGCCGGTTGCGGGCGAGAGGCGGGGGACAACCTGGACAGGTCGCCAGTCCATTGCAGGGCTAACACACACACACACACACACACACACACACACACTACAGTACAGTATGGGTGACAGCTCTAGAGGTCAGTCAAGTGGTCAACGAGACTACACAGACTCTTATTTCAGTTGCTGGGAAGCTAGGAGGCTTTGACCCAAATTTAATATGTTTGCCCAAAGGACATGTGCATAGTCAATGTGAGGAGACTTTTGGCTGTGCACCTTAACAGTGAAAGAGAACCAAGAATAGATGATAAAGTCATGTCTAGCCTCATCTGTAATCAGACAAGTGAACAAAAGGGCAAAGATGGCAGGTTATTGAAGTGCAAGGACAGTTAAGCACAATGCGGGTTGGCATCAGAGATATTAATCCACTTTAAGAGTGGCCCATAAATGCTACCCAAAGGACCTATGAGGCTGATGAGGTTGATGGAGGGGTCAGTGTGAGTGAATTGCAACACCCCATTGGTTGAACATTAAGGTCATGAGGTGGGCCTCGGTAGAATCAGATTGTCAAGGATGAGAGGTGCCAGGGGCAACGTTCAATAAAACATGACAGCAATCTTCTCACCAGGAGTAAAAGTGTTCGGAAGTTCAACTTCAGGCAGCCCCAAACAGATTTCCCCCGTGAGCCAAAAGCACTGCAGCTGCTCATTCACCACAGCTAGCAATCCGAGCCACCATCAGATCCACAGCCGCTGCCAGAAATAGTGCTGGAAATTGGTCAAACTATCACACGGTATCTGACCTCTGACAAAGCTTATCTTGCACAAGAAAACGCATGGAGCTGAAATGATAGTGTCTGTCTGCTCCAGCTCCTCTTTCTGCCTCATTAGTTGCTGATATTGGATAGGTTATCTCTGCTTACAGTACATTTAAAGGTTGTAGCCGGCTCACCTTATCCTGAAAATGCTGCAGCGGAAAAGTAACTTTTTTTGTTAGCGTATCACACCTGAAACTCCTTTTGACTGTGATGATTAAATATGTGCCTGCTGCTTCCCTATATGTCTCCTGTCTAGCAATGAAGGTGTGTCAGTGGCGGCCAGAGTTTGTTCCATTACTGAAGACTGACTGCTACAGGGCATGAAATGAGGAGACAGATGATAAGCTCCTCACTCACGCTCTGGGGAACACAGTCAGCCATGATGGAATGAATCATGACGGGCAGGAATCTCAGAGTCTGATAAGAATGTATACACTAACACCGCACGATGCATTCACAGTCACAATAAGGACAGCCTGAGATCTCTATTTGGTCAGGGTCACTGGATTCTTGAAGTCTAGGATGCATGGAATTTGTCAAGCCTGATTATGTATGCATGGCTAATGCATAGAATGGATGCTATTTGTTGTCCTGCTGTCAATTACTGGGCACTTTTTATGGATAAAAATTATATTAGATACAACATGCACAAACTCTGTGTTTTAGTTCAAATTGCATCGCTGCACATGAACAGCAACAGTACTATTGTACAGCATCAAATAGCACAAACTGTAAATTTATGTAAAAGTCTTCCTCTTCAGCTTTTGTGCATACATTTTGAAAGACTAAAGGGGTTCCACATCTTTAATCCCACTTTCACCTATGCTGATAAAGGGCCCAGTTCCAGCAATTACCTGGGAAACTGCACTCAGGTCCAGAGGAATAACAAGAATATTCTCTTCCAAAATTCTGACTTTTTTAATCTTTAGAAGGTGGTTTAGAAAAAGGCCAATGAGTGGATGTCAGAGCTCAAGTTTAATTTATGTATATTTCTTTTCGTGCAAGCTCACAACAGCATGACATGCAGGTTGAGCAGTTAGTCAGGCATGTTATTGGATTTTTATTTTCTTACTAGGGATGATGGTGTGCACATGAAGAGTGCTAGAGCAGGCAACATGTCAATCTAACAGCAGGGGAATCGACAGATTTGACATTGGATGGGACCATGTTATGTCATACAAACGATCAAAATGTGTAAATATTCAATCAGGACATAGTGCAGCTGTGCAACTGTGCTGCCATCTAGTGTGCTGCAACGCTATGCCTCCCTATTTCTTGTGCCTGTTGGATGTAAAATAAGTTCAGCTCTGGACTGCATTCATTTTATTTTCATTTATCTTCTGTGAAGCATATGTGTGTGTGTGTGTGTGTGTGTGTGTCACTAGGGATTGTGTCTTAGCACAAACTTTTATTCAGAGCATCTTACAGTGCAAGGAGTGCACAGCTATAGCAAGAGTAATCCCAAAGAAAATCAAAGCCTTGGTCCTGCCAGTGTTATTACCATGCTATATCCATTTAACTTCACAGTGTTTATCTGTATTCATAGTTTTGTTATGACATATAGTTTGAAATTGAGGGTTTGACACATTATGACCACTAAGTAGCATTGATTATCTCATTACAGTGGCACGTGTCAGTGTGTGGGGCGTATTAGACTGGAAGTGAACATTGTGTCCTCAAAGTTGATATGTTGGAAACAGGAAAAATGGGCAAGTGCAAGGATCTGAGAATGTGATGGTAAGATGACTGTGTCAGAGCATCTCCCACACTGCAGGTCTTGGTGGGTGTTCTTGGTCTGCAGTGGTTAGTACCTACCAACAGTGTCTAAGGAAGGACAAATGGTGAAATGGCCACAGGGTCATGGACGCCCACAGCTCACAGATGATGATGGGGTTGACCTAATGTAGATTAATTAAACTTTTAAATTTTATTCATCTTTTTCAGAAGATCCCGTTTTGTTTGAATCTTTGTTAAAATGGGTGAAAATGAGAAATACTGTACATTGGTTCCTATGAAGGGAAAGATTCAGAGGCTATAGTGGTGATATCACACCTAGAGGACGCAGTTGAATGTTGATCTCTAACTTGTCCTCACCGCCACAGTTTTCACTCCTTTCACATAAGTTTTTCACTGAATGGTTGACATATTTGTGCTCTTCCTGACACTAGAACTATGGAAGCACACGGATTCACAAAAGATGCACAGTGCAGAGTGACACGAGTGCCAGGTGCTCATAATTTTATGGCTGATCACTATGTATAAATACATGGAGTTTGCATGTGCTCCCTGTCCCTAGGGCTCTTCTCCAGATCTCCTGACTTCCTCCCAGGTTTGGTTAATCAGTGACTCTAAATTGTCCATAGGTGTGAATATGAGTGTGAATGGTTATTTGTATTTATGTGTCATTCTTCAGTTCTTAACATCCTCAAAACTTGAATTACTAACTGCAAACTAGCTGTTGGCCATTACTGGTTACAGTGGAAAAAACAGGAGTAGGACAAAAATTGTCCATTATCAGAACTGTAGTACACAATTCTTTTGTCACTTCAGATGAAGCAGATGTCACCTCGAGTGTTGTTATTGCTCTGCTGTCCTCCACAGGCTGCTGTATCACTGTGGTTCTGCCCTGTGATTGACTGTGTATGCAGCAGCATTAGCCACGCCAGGAACAATGGATGACGCAGGAACAAGGATGCAGCTTGGACACTGTGTCATCTGTCAGCTGTTCACATGAGCCAGGGGATGTGAGGAGATGAGAAGAGCTGAGATTTTGGGCTGATCCTTCTCACATTATCTCCTCTCACACCATTGCTTATGTTGTGAAAGTTCCTGGAGCTAAGAACCACAGGAATAGACTTCACAACCAGGGAATAAAAAGACAGATGAAAGGATGAGGGTAGGCAGGCAACGCTATCGGGTGCACACTGTGGATGAATTTTTACTGAGAGTAAGTCCAAATCTCTGTATTCATGAAGTACAATGAGTGTCAGGGAATTTGTATCATCAGCACTGATGGAAAAACACATTGACAGCCCTGCACCAGTGACTGTTATCATTCAAGGAGACAAGGTTCAATTTTTGTTATAAAGCTTCACACTTATCCTTCTTATCCTCTTCTGTCCAGGTTTATTTTTAAGGTTATTACAGCTGTGTTTGAACCAGTGGGGCATCATCCTGATAAATTAAAGAAGGCATTGTGCAGTAAAAATAAGCCCTTAATCCAACATCTGCATCAGAATAAATGAACATATGGTAACTGACCCAGACAAAGCCCATCATACATAAAAAAACACGTTTTTTCCATGAATGTTTGCATGTGTAGTTCAGTAAACTGTTCAGTCTGTTGTGTGTGAATGAGCCGGACACACACACATTTCCATCCAGGGAGAGTAGAGGGAGGGGCAGTGCATTCACCAGAGCTGAACCTACCTCTAATTCAGTGTGATTTATTTATAGAGCTTGGCCAACACATTGGCAGGTCAATTTGGTTTGGGTAGACGAAGAGTTGTCTGATTGATAGAGTTGGGGCCAGCCATGTTCTCTATGCTCAACAGCCCCCTACATCAGGGCCCCTGCTATAGCAGATTAATCCTCCGTACAGACAGCAGAGGGTCTGGCAGGAAGCCTCTATTTCTGACCTAAGACTGCCTCCTCCTGGAAGCAAGCTGTTGTTTGTTTCATTTTGGCACTAGTGCATCTGGTTAGTTTGGACAAGGCCCTGCATAGTCCTTATATATATTGAATACTGATGTCACCACTAGATGGCAATATCAGCTAAAATAAATGTAGAACAGATGCGTTAAACCGTGCCCAGGCTTAATGATGTTTAATAATCTTTGCATACAAAACTTGGATGAGTTTTCCTTCCCTTCATCTAAATCAGTGGTTTTGTGGTAAACTTGCATAAGCTACTTCTTCACAGACACCACCCACCATGTTCCAAATTAGCTCATTTAAAACCATGTTAAATCGGAAATTATTCAGCAATTAAGAACATAAGGTGAATATGATAGTGGAAATTACAATATTTTTTTTACACAGCTGAATTGAAACTTGCTTTAGTTGTATTTGTACTACACATTACATGGTGTGGCAGAAGCTTCAGCCATTTCTCTGTTAAATTTAGCAATCTATTTGTTTATTATATCTAACTAATAATTTCAATCATTTATCCATTACTATATATAGTGTATTACAGTATGTAATTTATATATAATAGTACAATAATGGCTAAATTGAATCTATTTAGCCATTATTTTTAGTTGTTTAAAGAGTAGTTGTTACTTTTGGATACCTCCACTATTTACTCATTACTTTTAGCTAATTGTTTGTCTTTGCTTCTCTGCTCACATGCTGTTTTTCATATTAAGCAACATGGAGTTCAGGTGTTATTGCTGACTCAGTTTTGTGGACACACTTTTTAATCAAACTGTAACTCATACAGTATTTTATCAAATTACTTTGCTTCACAGTGTTTCCACATAAAGCCTGGCAAGTGGGGAAGTACTCCTTGGGATACAAGTGACCCTGTTTGGAAAAATCAGTGATGTTAATTTCAGTTTCATTGCTTTTTTTCCATTTTTTTTTTTCAATAAGACAGTTTCCCTTATGTCTTTGCTTCCACACATCCAAAGTCTCAGAATGAAGGAGAGCAAAGAGCTGCTGACTCGTTCTTTTATCAGTCACAACAGCGTACCCAGCCTGCTCCCTGTAGTTCACTTCAGTCCCTCTCTCCTGGTGCCTCCTTTCAGTGCTCACCCTGAGCCTAGCTGTGTTGGGTGAGACTTAACAGTCCCTCAGCGCCTCACATCTTCAAGGCTTAGTGTGGTCAAAGGGCTGTCTGATGTCCCACTGAACCAGCCCACCTCTGAGTATCTGTCCCCCCACACCCCCTTTTTGCCTTTTTTGTGTTCTCCTTCTCCTCTTTCTCAGAGATGAGTGACACATCAGAGATAGCCTTCAACTAATCCTATCCTTTATGCTCTGTGAAAGTACATTGCGTGCCTGTAGCCCTTTCACACTTTATTTGTTGCTGTTTGAAATCATACTTAATGTCATGCTCCATGTCAGATGGGAACTTTTTTCACTTTCGCTCTGCTGGAGATGTGCCTCTCAGAAACAGAAGCAAGTTAAACATCAAAGCAATGCAAGAATTCTACTAGCCAAACTGTTGGTTATTGTTGTAGTTGCTTCAGGAAATACTCGATGAAGGCACTGGCAGAGTGCCTTTCAAGCTAGCATTGTTTTTGCTTGGGGAGTTTTGAAAGCTTATCACACTGATGGATGCAGTGTTGTTTATCTGTAGCATCTGTATGAGTACTTACATAAGTTAACCTCACAAATGACACACTGCTTTAGTTAAAGGTACGGTTTCCTTTCTTTTCTGCTCTCATCTGAGCTGAAATTTCAGTCACTCGCATTGTGCGCTTATCCATTGTGGGTGCTCATTTCTCCAGCAGGTGGCAGGGACGAGCTGGCGTTCCCACAGGCAGACACTTGAATGAAGGTGTGTATGTGGAGGAGGAGCTGTCCCTGACCTCCGCTTCCCCTCTGCTGCACACACCTTGTCAGTAGGTTGGGTCTTATCTCTCTGTGGCTGAACTGAGCCATTGAGCGGACACTTGACCTTGTCATTATCTTGTACCTGGCTTTGTTTCCACTCTTCTTTCTCCCTTTTTTGTGTTTCCTGACTTTCCCTTTCCACACTATTTGATCAAAGATAAGAACAGCCTATTTACAAGCACCCCCATCTCACACACAATCTTTCACAAGCTTTCTCTCTCTTTTGTTCATGAAAGAAGCCTTGTGCTTATTACAAAGAGAACCCCTGACCGTGACCTTCCATAGCAGTTTGAGGTGTACTAGTCACCACCACTAAGTCTTCTTTCCTTTATTTGCAATATAGAGGAAGGACACAGGGTCCTACTTTTTCATCCTAAAAGCAAGGTGTAGTTAATGTTTTATGCAAACGTAGTTCCTGTTAACAGATCACATCCTGTACAATGAACAAACTCTAGAAAGATAGACACCAGTAGGTACCATGTAACATAGATCTGATAACAGCTAATTTTCAGTGTGCACTAGGTTGATACATGGAACACCAGGCAGCTCTAATGTTTGTCCTGTTGCATGTTTACATGTTTATTGTTCAGACATGAAATGAATCGGTGGAAATTCTGAAGGTGGTTTAGGGGTTCATTCTCATTGTAACCGAGGGATGTGTTTGAGTTTCAAAGTCACTTTTGGAATTATAATATGCATATGCTACCCATAAAGAAAACCTCAGTATATCTGTCCATCAAAAAGTTTACTGACAGCCTGAGGAGAGATGGCGCTCGTGTTTGATTCTAATGCTAAGAGCATAATTTATGTAAGATGTTTGAATGGCTTTTTGAGTAAGAATAGATTAAAGGAACTTCCATGTCTGAGGAGGTAAAAATGTGCCTGCAAAGCACTGTTTTTAAAACTCCTGGGGCTGCAAGAGGGCCAATGAACAGGGCGGGTGCAAACGGTGATTAGCTCAAACCATTTATTGTGCTAACAAAACAGTGTGCCAATCACAGTCATCCCTTGAGTTTTCCTCTTTATTCTGTAAATATGAAAGACCTTGTCCCAACAGTGACTTCAAACGTGGCAGCAGCAGGCCCCATACCAGGCCGTGGCGTCTCTCTGAGCCCTTCCCCTCCACACATCAAACCACAGCTGACAAAAGCAGCTCTAGGTGGCATAATGAGATGCACTGCTCCTTTCAACTATGTGCGACAGTGTGACATTCTTGTGTCATGTGTTGACACTGTGGCCTGTGTGTGAGGAGTTGACCGGACAGTCCAGTCTCCCCATCCCTTGGGCACTAGCTACAGAAGGCAGAATCAAAGCCCTGCGACGTTCTTAGGTCAACAGTCAGAGCTGTGTACACACACACACACACACACACTCACACAAAGGGAGAGGAAAGCAGTTTTGGTGCAGAACCTCCCCCTTGTAGCTTCCTCAAGATAGTTGTTTCATGTTTGTCCAGAGGAAGGCCTGCAGACTAAAAGTGACAGCTCAATTTTTATGAGCCCTTCTTGGGAGGCAATATTAACTATAAAGCAGTTTTAGGTCTAAGTTTCATGCACATGTGCACCCTATCAGATAGGAGATACTGGAAGGCACATTCTTGCTCTGTGACTGACTCTCTGGTATTTTTGGAGGTGTTGAAAGTAATTATCACTGTTTTAAAAGAAACTAAGATGGTGGGGGTTCACAGTGTTGGAATAAAGTGCCTTAATTCTCCTTTACCTGCATCCCATGTATTATCCTTTACCACAGACCAGCAGATAAAATCCCTATGACAGACGAAAGCTATGCAACCACATGCTGCACCTCTCATATGACCATAATGCCAGAGTCAAAAGAAAAAAAAAACAAATTCAATGAGTTGCAAGGGGCCTAGCTGTGGTCCAGTCCACTGATATCATTTCACAAAAATAAAGAAAACCTGGGCTCTGAGTTCTCCAGAGGCACAGTAAGTAGCATTCAACATGTCACAACACGGTCAAAAAACAAAGACACAACTGCATTCATATTCACCCACCATTCATCCTGATTCATGGCATAATACAAAGGGACAGGTGGATTGATAATCTAATATGGGTTAGTTTTTTATCCCATTCCTCTCACTTTTCAAATAGTTTACTCAGAGCCTGAGGGTGTGAGCTTTCTATGGCCGCTGAATTACCTCAGAGCGCGCAGTGCCTAGCTCGCTGCCAGAGAGGGAGGCGAGTATTGTTTTCATGACAGAGATCAATGGGTGAGTGAATGTGCTTTAATTCTGCAGGAGCTCCTCTCCCAGGCTAATAAATGCAAGCCTCCCTGCTGACGGGGCTGTCATGCTGAGCCCAGCGGGGGTCAGCCTTTTTGTGTTCCTGTGCCCAAATTATGGAACCATCAATACACTCCCTGGAACCAGTCAATAGAAGCCCGCTTTGTGGCCAAGGGGAGACCAACTTCAAGGCTGATCAAAATAATAATAATAAAAAAAAAAAGTAAGTAAGATCAGGATCCAAATGTACACATATACATTCAAAAATTCATCATATTACTAGGTGTGTCTCAGCAAAAGGATGCATCCAGCCAAATTGGTTTTGAGCACCATGTTAGTAATAATTTACATGTTGGAAGTTCTTTGACAGTGTGAAGCATCAGTGCAACACAATTTTGTTTGTTTTCTGAAAGGCTATGGGAAGATGGAGTGGCAATAGTATTGCAAATGTAATAGCTTAAAATATTTAAATTGGGCTCAATTGTTTAAAAAAATTGTGGATTTTCAAAATTCTCTAAATGTTCTAATCCTGATTAATACATTCTGTTTTGAGCACGGTGTTTGGGGAACCCTGAAACACCTCTTTTCAACAAAACACTACATTTCTGTTACTTGAACCAGAGGTTGTGACACACTTTCTTTTGACAATGCGCAGACGATGAAAACCGTTGTCATGCATGAGTGTGTTTCCATACTGCCTTACTGCTGCTTGTAGCATCAAGTGAATTATTAAGTATCCAGCTTCAAAAGCTTGTAAAACTCTGTCCTCCTCAAAATCTCAAACTTTTTTGTACCCCTCTCCCCTTTTCTCTCCCTCTTTTATTTTTGTTGGCTCCTCAAACATCAAGTTGTCTCTGGATTTTCAAACAGGTAGAAAAATAAGAGTTTCCCTAGCTTGCAAGCGCATTCAAAGGGCGCGTTCTTCAGATGTGCCACCTTGCAGCGTGGTGGTGGCTGTGCAGGAACAGGATCATTCAGATATGCTAATGCATCAGCAGGGTAGCTCCGAGCGCGGCTTACCCCGCTTTAAAAGACAGCTGCCTTCTCTCTTTCTTTTCATGCCCTACTCTCAGCCTGCCTCTCTCTTTCCCATTCTACACTGATAGCAGTTGAAATTTAATAACCATTAAATTTCTACTAATTAGACAGATAGAGCAATTAGCCGGGTGCATGTAAATCCAGGTTGTGAAATATGTTGGACAAAGAGACTTCAGAGGATGAGTCTGGGTCGTCGTTTCATGCAGCTGAGGTTAAAGACAGCACAGTGTAATGATATCATACTCAATGCAGAGAGCTGCAGATAATAGAGCCTGTGCCTACTGGCCCTCCCCTTAGTAAAGTGGCCCTCTGTGTCAGTGCCTGTGTATGGGCCGTTGGCTCTGCCGCTGAAGCCCCAGTCCCACACTCTCCTGGGCTATCTATTCTCTCCAGCCAGAGTCATGCTGCGCAGGAATCCTGGGTGATTGGGTTTCTTTCAGGGGCCTTATAGTCAGTCATAAATCGGAGGGGATCCTGCCCGGCCCCTTGCTCTCGCCCCTCACCCTGGCTCCAGCTGGCAGGGGATGATTGTTGGAGACCTGAGGTCATTGCAGGGTCACTCTCTGTGGCTCTTCTTAATTCTCCTTGCCTATTTTTTCTACTCCTCCTCTCCTCTGTTCCCCTTCCACCCTTTTCTCTCTCTCTATCCCAGTTGAGGTTGCTAGGGCTTGGTATTTGCTTTTTAAGACCATGCTGTAATTACAGAGGAGCTCGACTCCCCTTGCCACCTCTGGCTCCCTCTCCTCTTTTTTTTTCATTTAATCACAACTGATTGGTGGTAAGAAGCTATACTGGAGCCATCACACCCCCCACAACATGCTTTTGTGCTGCTTCTTCCCTGGGCACACACAAAACTGGTTCATTCACATCTCCTGACCTTTACAGAAGTAGAAATAGACAAAGGTGTCCTCCTTGCACCACACTGTTAGCAACTCAGAGGAGTGGAGGTGGGAGTCACTTACAAAGAGGAAATGAGTGCAGGACTGCCAGCATTTGTATGAGAAAACAACAGCCCCTGAAAAAACAAACCGCAAAAAACAGGTACTATTGTAGCTAAAGTCTAATCATAATGGTAGACAAGAAGCTTTTTTGATACAAACCTACTGTAATTGCAAAACAGCAAAACCTTTTAACTTGGTCAACAAAACAGGTTGCCACAACCTCAGCCCATGTTTCCTTCCTGTATTGGCCTATGACTGCTGGGGGTTTAGAGAGGAAGTCTGTGTTTTAGGAAGACTACACCACAGAGAACATCAGACAAAGCCCTGAAATGTCTTTTCTGTGGGAATGCACCCCTTTGCCAACATCTGGTGCTATAAACCAAGATCAAAAAGTGACAGCGAAAACAATACCGCAGCAACAACAAACTGTCATGCCATTGGACAATGAGTGGAGGAGGAGTTGCCTTAAATGACAGTTTGGCTATGGGGCTGCTCACAAAGAAGAGAGCAGTCACTAAACTATGCAGTGTCTGCTCCTTCGTGAGTCTTAAATTTAATCTCATTTGTAACATAACAAAAACAGGCTGTAGGTGCAAGACAGTGTTGGTATAAGTCACGTAGCCCTACACGTACTTCAGCTGCTGCTCAAACTGTCCTGGGCCTATAAGACAGAGGCTGAAGGTGCAGCAGCTAATCATAAATATACCATAGGTACAGTATGGTACACAGTCTGGAACTAAATGATTATGTCTGCATCACACATGCTTTAGAGTGAGCAAATCATTTGCTGCTATGCAGAGGCCTGTCTTTCCCCTAAAACACCTAAACAGAACCAAAATATCACAAAAATGCATATAGCTATAGAAGCCTGGCTTTCATGTGTACAGAAAAGTGCCACAGACTAAGCATTGTTTCCTATGAAATAGGATACGGGCTTGGAAGAGCCATTGTTCTATTTCAGCTTGTTTGAATCTCCTCTGTTGCTTGCTGGCTCGCTGCTTCACCACTTTGACTTCTAACAAACAGAATCTGCACCAGGGACGCCACTTCCTCCCATGAGGAAGATGGGAACAAACCAAATATAATTACTTCAAATAAACAGGATGCCATTCATTGTTTGCCCCATCAGTTGAAATACATCTCTTGGTATTCAATGAGAACTTTTCATTATTTTTGTAATTTTGATGGGATGACTTATTGGACGCCAATCAGGAGAGATGAATTATCTAGTAAAAAAGAAACCACTGGTTGAAGCCCACATCGCTCTGCAGCAGACCAGCGTATCCATAACTATAGATGGTTAATCCATTTATACTGTAGCTCTACCATAACCACATGTGACTACAAGTGAACCCAGAACTTCTGGCATGAATGACCCTTTAATGTCTCGATAAAACATTTTTAAAAAGGCAGACCATGGGCAGGTTCAGACATGTCTTACACAGCAAAGATTATATAAGGGTTACATTAAAGTAGATAATTCAGGTTTCCATCCCAATAGAGCACAAAATTTAAACAAGTATTCTGAAAATTGACAACAAAAGCATTTTAATCTGCACTTCGATACACTTATATTTATTTTAGGAATATTAAAAGATAGGTTCAGTATTTCTCAAGTTGACTGTAAAACTTTATTGACTTGCCCATCACTGTAACTTTTCCATCTCTCTACCAGAGCTGTTGAGAATGAAGAGCTGTGACACTGAGGAGTCAAAAACAGCTCATGTAGCTTCAAATAGTCCCAAACTGACAAATCAGATCCATTGTTTTGTTTAGGGAACTGAGGTATTGATCAGCAAAACACTACTTTTAATGTCTTGTACAGCCTTGCAAACTAATCAGGCTATGTGTTCTGTTGTTGTAAATAGCTCAGCTAATTTAGCTAGTTAGCTAGGTGCCTAATTATTGAAATTACCCAATATTTGAGAGAGACTGTCAGAAAGGTTGTAAAATGTGTTTAATTATTTCTAATGATTTTAATGTTTTACTTTGGAAGATAGCAGTCGAGTCAGTGCAGCTTTATGGTGCTGCTCCTAATGTTTTGAACTATTCAGTGTTCCCATGATCCACCATTGCTGTAAGACTGGTCCTTATAGAGCAGGGGTGCCCAAAGTGGGGCCCGCGGGCCAAGTTTGGCATTTGTTTTGGCCCGCGGGGACATTTCTTGGCTCCCCACAATTTATTATGCCACCCCAGTTGTCAGGTCAAGCAGCTCCCAGCTCAGCTCGCAACCCGCCAATAAAACAAGGAGAAGAAGAAGAAGAAAAAAAAAATAAGAACAATAACAACAACAACACAAAGAACAGAGCAGTAGCAAGCAACATGGAGAGCAGTAGACAATGGCACACAGACAAAAGGCAATTTAAACGAACCTGGGAGGAAGAATATTTTTTTATGGATATTAATTCTAAGGTGGTCTGCTTAATTTGCGGTCAGTCTGTCGCTGTGCTAAAAGAGTACAATATCCGCACTATGAAACGAGGCATGCAGCATTCTCAAGGTTCAAAGGCGAGGCACGGAAGACAAAGAGCCGAGAGTTGTTAGCTAAACTTCGCTCACA
>NW_018127892.1:3874775-3887373 GCF_001952655.1 Monopterus albus | reverse complement strand
GTCTCACCAGAACGGTACCCAAACATTAGGAAGCATGCACAGGTGATGTTATCTCTGTTTGGCAGCACCTACATTTGTGAACAGACTTTCAGTGTAATGAACCTTAACAAAACCAGGCTCAGAAGCACTCTGACTGATCTACACCTGCAGGACGTTCTCACCCTCTCAGTTAGTCAGCTTCAGCCTGACATTGAGAGGCTGGTCAAAGCCAAAGACCAGCTTCATGTGTCTCACTAATAGTGTCAAACCGCTGCTGTTTGCTGTTAATATGGACATGCATATGGACATAATTTGTGGCTAAATAAAGATTAATTTGCTTCCTGTTCTTTGTACAAAGAGTGAAATGTTAAATACCTTTATAATAAACACATTGCAATCAGAAAGTGCACCAGGAAAAAAGAAGCTTCAGCTAAGACAATTCAAGTTGGCATCTTCCAAAGTTAAAGCCTATTTAAGATAAATTTCTCTCTTGTGCTTCCTAAAATAGTAGGTCCTTGGTGAGCTGTGGTGGAGGGCTATGTTCTAGTAGCTGCGTGTAAGGGCAGAGACACACCAAGACAACGTAAAAGAACTAGCAGTGATGAAGGCCAACCTCTGCATCACCTCACATCAGCTTTGTCTGGGCCATTCGGGTTGAAAAAGTGACACTTGAATACACTGCATAGACTACAACCAAAGGCCAACTAGTACATACATTCTGTGCCCACGTGAGGCAGTCCACGTGTCGAAGACACTGAACCCCCGTTGCCCCCGATGGTTAGAGCCGTCTGCTGAGGTGGCGGCGCAGATGGCTGCCATCGGTTCTGTACTGGAAACAAATTCCTTGTGTGTAACATACTTGGCCAATAAAGGTGATTATCCTTATTATCCTTATAACTCCCCTACCAGCAGGTGGCAGCATTTGTATTCACCATTCAGGAAGGGAATGAAGAAGGGAATGCGGAAGTATAAGGTATAAACAAAACACCTCTCATTCAAAAAATAAAAAATATGACTGATAAGAAGTTGAACATGACACCACCGTTCCCTGTAATTGGCCTTTTAGTTGTGAAAGAAGAAAGGGGGTTGTGGAGGCAAAAAAAACAAGGACAAACTGAACTGTTCTCTTTTCATGCATTGATTTGCTAAGCTCACACAAGGTCCAACCACCAACACTCATTCAACATATCAACTTTGCCAAAAAGCCACCAAAGGAGGCTGACTAGTGCCAACAGTACAGGATGCTCAGAGAAGACAAGTCCCGACAGATACTCACCAACGGGATGGCCGACAGCCATTCGTCGGCTTGGTGTGTCTGTGCCCTAATTTCTTTATACACTTTCTGAACATGCCTGCAAAGTAAAATGATACAATAAAATGCACATGAGAATGCCAACAAGAAACATTATCTTCATAATTCTGAGGTGAAACAATAGTGTCAAACATCACATCTTACAATGGACTGTACTGCACTCAAAAATGACATTTGCACAAGGCGGATATCAGATAACTGATATCAAACATCAGCACTCAGCCAAACATTAACAGACGTAAACACACCTCCAGACAGGGTACTAGATAGTTGTTAGTGGGACAAAACAGAAGGAGTCATTGCTGTATTGAAGACTTCCTCCTGATGTTTTCGAGTCTGTCTACTTTGATGTCACAGTGGCAGGTTAACAGCCTGGCTGTGGTCAGATCACCAGGCTTGTAACAGCTGGATGAAAGGTGCTAATGGAAATGTCCTGAACCTGAAACACCTTCCTCTTTGTCAAAACCACAAAGGGAGTGAGGAAGAAACAGATAGTGAAACCTAGACAGACTGTATTTGTTTGCCAAGACTTAGAGGGTCAAGGTGATCGCTGCATGTCCTACTCTTTACAGTGATAGCTAGAAGATAGGGGCCAAATGTGTCTGTCGTCACAAGGGAGAGTAGTCGGAGGTAGACATGAGCCAGGCGGTGTCAGCCAAGCTGGTGTTGTCTTTCACGCCCGCTGACCTATTTGAACTACAGTGGGCTGTCCACTGACACAGTGTTTAGACAGCTAAAAGCCTGCTCACTTGAAACTAATACTGTCAACAGCATTTGACACTCAAAACAGCACTTTAGACACAAGAGTTTTGTTTACCCTCTTTTGGGTCATTCTCTTATACTAATGGAGGTATAGCTCTTCTCAACATTAGTTGTGAAGATGAAACAAAATAATAAGTGTAGGCAAAGCGTGAAAAGGTCCTTCTTGTGATGGAGATATGTTGCAACAAAAAAAAAATTGCAGTTAAACTGTTAAAACATGCACACATACAAAGACGTCTCAATTTTATAACTTCCTGATGCATACTTTATAGATGCACCATACATATACTGTAGGTGCAAGTGATGAAAAGGCTGCTAGCTAGCTACAGTTTAAACAAATAGTTCAACATTTTAGGAAATACACTTACTTAGTTTCTTGTTGAGAGTTAGCTGAGAAGACCAATACAGTGTCTGTATAGCAAATACAGCATATGGCTATAGTCAGGAACCAGTAAGCTCACTCAACACATTATATCTGGCTTGTGAAATTCATTCAAAACAGAAATTTAATACAAGTGGTGATTTTATTATGCACTGCACTCTGCGCTCAGTGACCTCCGGAAGTCTTGCTGTCACCATGAGGTTGCCAGTCAACCATCGGAGACATAACATTAATTAGTGAGCTTAGAAGCACTGCCTCAGTCTGAATACACCTTCAGTCACAAAAGACAAGTTCTTCCTGACTGGTTGCCATGACTGTACTAAATACCTTGTTGTAAATGAAATAATAACAACTTTAAAACGCTGACAAAGAGCTGTTCTAAGCTTTAGACCATGAATGTTTTTAATAATGAGCTTAAGAGCTCAAACCTGCCCTGAGTCTGTCACACCCAATCTGCCCTGGCCTATTGTATAGGCCATCTTTGAATGTTCAGTGCTTTCTTTTCTTTGCGTTAAGTCACTGGCTTTATATCTGAGCCACCACTAATAAAACTGTATTCAAATCCCTCTACTAAAGCCTCTCTACATCAACATCCTTTCCCGTGACAAGAAACAGTAATGGTCTTGTCTCTGCAGGAACTGTACAGCAGAAAAAGAAGGCTGTGTGTGTGTGTGCATGTGTGATAGATAGGAATGAATGCATATGGTTTCATTTGTAGTTTAATCATAGACAAAACAGTCCCCACAGATATCACCCCACATACTTGAGATTTAAGACTGTAGAGTATCAAGCAGGGTGTATGAAACTTGCATGTCAAACAGAATGAAGTTCAGCTGACTGTTGTCGTGGTTTCTTCTTTTGACAATGTTGGATATGTCACAGGTTCTCTGCTCAATTGTTCAGGAGGCACTGATGTAAAATGGAAGTCACTTAAATTTGATATTAGTGTCTGGAACACCTCTTGAATACCAAACATGTGAAAGTCAAACAACCACTGCACTTGATCAGAGTCAGGGGAGAAAAAGCCCAGGGGCACATTCCACAGCTGGGGTAAAAACAGCTGGCTCTTTTGAAAAAGGCTGAAACTTGTGAAAACAAGACATTTTTACTGCTACTTTATTCTTGAAGTATTTTATTGCATTTCATAAAGTGTGCTTGATATCACCACTTCTTTATTTCCAGGTTACAGTTCCAACTACAGCAGTGCAACCTTTGAACTTTAGAGGTTACCACTGTATGTATTGTATTGTACATGGGTTTGAGTCATAGCCTATTAGGTTGTACCATCTAGTTTTATCCTAATAACTTTAATTTAGTTTTCTTATTCTATTTTAGTCTATGTTTATTCTATTTATATTCTGTGGTATGGGCATTCAATTTTAGGTGAGAGAGAAACGGTATTTCAATTTTTCCATATGTCCTGCACATATAGTGAATTGACAATAAAAATGTTTGATCATTGTTACCCCCCCAAACTGAACCACAAGGTTTGATCATGCAGCACCATCTATGTTCTGGGAAGGGAGAGTAGCATGTTATTTAGGGCTGTTTTGATATTTGAGCCTGAGGAATGCCTTCAGATACAACGATCCCTCTGTCTGAGGAGGAAGTTTCATAGATGAGGTAAGAGTGCTTACAGCTATGAAACAATATCTGAAACACATTAGAAGACATCTTCCTCAGCTTGATTCATATTTTACTCAGCTTACCCAGGTGTTACACCTCACAACAGAAAGGTGATGAGAGCAGAGATGGTGTGAAAATACACTTTAACATATGCTTAGGCGATGCAGAAACATTGCTCTATGGTAGAGAAAGACTGATGTGTAACACTGTGTTAAGATCCAACTTCAGGGGAATTACACCAGAACAAGTGAAACTGTCTTGGTTTGTGGTGTCTGCAGACACTGATTGTTCCAGCTTGTCTTCATATCTGTTCGGGTTTCACAGCATGGCTTGTCAATCCCTCCCAGGACTTCAAACACAGCACTGAATCCTTCACCTGCACCTTCACTCATCCCTTCACACCTTGCCGACAACCTGCAGTGCGAGTACAACCATGTTAAATTACCAATAATTACCAAGATTTGAGCTCCACATATTACAAAGACATTTAGTTTGTTGTCATATTATTACTGGAATATCACTTTCAGGCACGCTCCCTTTAATTAAATCTGACATATTTCCAGTGTGTAGTTTTCTATACTTGAGAAAACTTCTGTGCCTGATTTTTTATTTTTTATTTTTTTGGTGCTAGCCCTAGACATAAAACTAAATAAACAACAGCCAGAGAAACATCTGTGAAAGACACTCTTCAGTCTTCTGGCAATTCTAAAAAAAAAGACTTCAGAGAAACGGACTCTGGGTCTTTAAAAAAAGACGGAGGCCCATGCACCATAGGCTCCAGTGACCCTATTCAGGAATGAGCGGTACAGATAATGGATGGATGGATGGACCCATGCACTGGATGAGAAAACAATGAAAAAACATGGCTCTACATGTCTTCTTCTATCCAACGAGTCACAGCTCATGTACAAGACAGGCTCGATCTTTATGCCACTCTTCTGTTTGTCATTAGACGTTCTTATTATTTCTTCCGGTGTAATAATGCAAAGTGACAACAGATTTGGACAGCAATGGAAAGTTACCCAATCACTTACATCTCAAGTGCTCTGTGAAATTCGTTTATCCTTGATCATTATGACAGTGTTTTTCTGTCTGTATCAATAGTCATTTCCTTTCTCCCTGCAGCAGCCTTAGAGTCTCCGATGCTGGTGCTGAGCACAGCACAGCCAGCACAGTCCCGCAGAGTGCAAGCAAAGGAGGAAATCAATAGAGAAAATATCGCTGCAGGCTCACACATTTTTATCTTGCTTTGAACGAGTCAGCTTTAATTTTGCTTTGATCTCAATTTGCTGCTTTTGGGATAGTTTGGCTGCACGTTGAACCAGGAGGAATAAGCTTCCACCAGGGTTTTCTTACAAAAGATCTTTCAACTGAGGCCTTTATTTTGCTTATATGCGTCAGTGTCCATTACTGGTTTACAAGGAATAAAGATACAAGGAATAAAAACAACCAATGCTATAGGACTTGGACACACTGATGCACATCTCATGCAGACAGTTTGCCAACTTCATTTTATTTGTTCTACTCAGGGAGGATTTACGGCCAAACAGAGCACATACTGGGCAATGCTAGCGAGGGGCCACAATAAAGAGATCCTTAGTGTTGCTGTCAGAAACGGCTCAGTAGTGTTGTTATGGGGTAACAGGTTGACATCATGCACAGCTGGCGTTGTTCTCAGTGCTCCGTCAGCCACACCGCCACACCACTCTTCTCCCTCACACATCATTAGAGGTGACACACCAAAGGGATGGTGATACTATAGCATCACCTAAAATGTCTGCCCTTCCCTAATGCTTTTCCAAACTTGTGCAATCTTAGAAGGGGAGTTGTTTGTGAATTTGTTTCTCTTTTATAAAGCAGAGACAAAAGGGTAGGATAAATGACCTGGCAGAGAAAGGACCGGTGCCTTGCTGGGGAGAAAGGGAAGGGTCTAATCTAATTTGGTTAGAGGAGGATGTGAGTTGTGTGGGTGTGTGCACATGTGTGTGTGTGTGTTCACATGCATGGATGTACTGCACAGTGTGAAGGGACTGTGGGAATGGGACAGGAGGGCTGCGCTACTGAATAGAGCCTCCAGAGCCAGAAGCAGTGGGGAGTCTCCCCAGACGTGCTGATCCCAGGCCGGCCACTCAAAGAGGGATTAGACCAGAGAAGGCTTTCCTGATTAGCAATTCACACTCAAGTGCCCCCACAAGGACCCCTGGTTAATAATATTGCCATCAGTGTCCTTCACTGATGCAGGCAATAAAATGTTTACCCCCTTTTTGACTTTTTTCCTCGTTCTCCATCTAGAATGTTTGCTAATTGTGTTCATGTTTTTAAGAACTTCGCAGAAAAGTCAGTCAACTCTCACAAACATCACCACTGGGTCTGATGTGACTTTCTAAAACAAAAATGCCCTCTGCAAGCTGTTGGCTGTAGCTGTTTTGGTTCACTGCTTCGTCTCAAGCTGCTGAACACCAACAGCACTCCTCCACATCTTCCTTCCTTCTCCTTCTTTTTTTCTACTGTTAAAAGACCACCACCACATGAAAGATTATGATGTAAGAAAACCCCACTAAACTAATTGTGCCGTTTTAAAGCTGCTTCAAACCAGATGTTACTGAGCTTCATAACAAACAAAAATCATTAAGCACTGTTTAATGCAGAGTGGCTGGCAGCTTTTCCCAAGTATATGAAGGTCCACCAGCCTTTACAGTTATACTAATCAACTCTATAAACACTTAAAATAGATTACAACAATGCAATGACTTCCACTTATCAACCACAGTACACAGTGAATGAGGTCAAAAGGGTTAACCTTCAACTGATGGGGCTCTACTCATAATAATAGCAGTGAACCAAAGCAGATTTACAGTGGGTACGGAAAGTATTCAGACCCCCTTAAATTTTTCACTCTTTGTTATATTGCAGCCATATGCTAAAATCATTTAAGTTCATTTTTTTCCTCATTAATGTACACACAGCACCCCATATTGACAGCACCTGTCTATATAAGACCCTACAGCTCACAGTGCATGTCAGAGCAAATGAGAATCATGAGGTCAAAGGAACTGCCTGAAGAGCTCAGAGACAGAATTGTGGCAAGGCACAGATCTGGCCAAGGTTACAAAAAAATTTCTGCTGCACTTAAGGTTCCTAAGAGCACAGTGGCCTCCATAATCCTTAAATGGAAGACGTTTGGGACGACCAGAACCCTTCCTAGGGCTGGCCGTCTGGCCAAACTGAGCTATCGGGGGAGAAGAGCCTTGGTGAGAGAGGTACAGAAGAACCCAAAGATGACTGTGGCTGAGCTCCAGAGATGCAGTCGGGAGATGGGAGAAAGTTGTAGAAAGTCAACCATCACTGCAGCCCTCCACCAGTCGGGGCTTTATGGCAGAGTGGCCCGACGGAAGCCTCTCCTCAGTGCAAGACACATGAAAGTCCGCATGGAGTTTGCTAAAAAACACCTGAAGGACTCCAAGATGGTGAGAAATAAGATTCTCTGGTCTGATGAGACCAAGATAGAACTTTTTGGCCTTAATTCTAAGCGGTATGTGTGGAGAAAACCAGGCACTGCTCATCACCTGTCCAATACAGTCCCAACAGTGAAGCATGGTGGTGGCAGCATCATGCTATGGGGGTGTTTTTCAGCTGCAGGGACAGGACGACTGGTTGCAATCGAGGGAAGGGTGAATGCGGCCAAGTACAGGGATATCCTGGACGAAAACCTTCTCCAGAGTGCTCAGGACCTCAGACTGGGCTGAAGGTTCACCTTCCAACAAGACAATGACCCTAAGCACACAGCTAAAATAACGAAGGAGTGGCTTTACAACAACTCTGTGACTGTTCTTGAATGGCCCAGCCAGAGCCCTGACTTAAACCCAATTTAGCATCTCTGGAGAGACCTGAAAATGGCTGTCCACCAATGTTTACCATCCAACCTGACAGAACTGGCGAGGATCTGCAAGGAGGAATGGCAGAGGATCCCCAAATGCAGGTGTGAAAAACTTGTTGCATCATTCCCAAAAAGACTCATGGCTGTATTAGCTCAAAAGGGTGCTTCTACTAAATACTGAGCAAAGGGTCTGAATACTTATGACCATGTGATATTTCAGTTTTTCTTTTTTAATAAATCTGCAAAAATGTCAAACATTCTGTGTTTTTCTGTCAATATGGGGTGCTGTGTGTACATTAATGAGGAAAAAAATGAACTTAAATGATTTTAGCATATGGCTGCAATAAAACAAAGAGTGAAAAATTTAAGGGGGTCTGAATACTTTCCGTACCCATTGTAAGTTAAAAGAAGTGAAACAAATTAGTCCCCATAACAAGTTACTTTATTGAACTATTTAAACCAGATGAGCAAAGGATACTGCAGGCTTTGAAGTTGACAGGGCTGTTCAATAATTAATTGCTTGATTCATATGCGTTTTCTCAAAACGTCTGACCCTTTATTATAACTGGTGCTCCTATTAAAGCTCCAGTATTTCAAAGGGGACAGAAAAATACCAAGTATTCATGTTAAACAGAATTATCTTTGCCAGCATTTGCAAAAAAAGAATCTTTTGAACTTGGATAGGACAGAGTTTTGTTTTATTATTCTCACACTATCCTTTTTTTTTAGTTTTACTACTAGGTTCTTCACTGTACATGTTCTGATGCTTTCCAATCTTTTCTTTTTTTTGTTGTTGTTGTTGTTGTTTTTGGCACCAACCTCTTCACAAATTATTAAGTGGCAATAAGAGAGAACCTAAGAGATTATGCCGGTAAATAGGATCATCTTGAGCAAAATGCTGAATGCATGCAATCAGGAGGGAGAACAGGATTCGTGGACAATGCGCAGGGCATGTGGACAAATAGTCTCACCTCCTACTGAGTGTGTTGTTTCTTCTCATTGTGGCCTTTGAAAGAGAAGAGGAGGGTCCTGGTTAAGAAGATTATAGCCCTACCCCACCCGTACGTTTAATCAACATGCCCTTTCAACGCAGGCAACAATGCCAAACATGTCTACAACGTCCCCCATCTCTCCCATAGCATACCTCACATGTTGGGACAGCATGCAAGTCATCTAACCACAGAAATTAAAAGAAACGCTATGACTTCTCTTACAGATACAGAGTAAGCAGATCATGTTTCTCATGAAAACACCGATGGCGTCAATTTCAGGAATGTCACCATCATAGTGTCATGTTTGATACACATCAGATTTCAGGCATCACAAACAAAAAAGTATTAACTCCAAGTCAATTTTACTGGTAAGAATTCCCTTAGGAACCCAAAGAGTTTTGCCTCCTCTGCCTTCATTGCTTTCATCCATGGTTAAATATGTAAATAAAATGTCTAAAGTCATTCTTCAAAGGGGAACAAAAGAAAAAAGGGGGCTGAGGAAAAAGACAGCCATAAAATTCCTCCGACTCTCCATAACATTAGCCAGAGGGGGGCCAGCTTCCAGCCAGAGCCGAGCAGCAGGGGAGCAAGCTCGCTCCATCGAATCACACATCTCAAATCCCACACACAAAAAATAAAATATCTTTTCAGCTTCAGTCATCAAAGGGCCCCCCTTTCACTTTATTAGTTACAGAATTATCTCACAGTTGCTGATTTTTCAGAGATGGGGCTGTGCTGCTTTTCTTCATCACACTGTTGTGGTTGCAAAGATGAGATAAAGTTGCTGTGTGTGTGTGTGTGTGTGTGTAGGAATGAGCTACAGGAGGGGATTGTATATGAAATAAAAGGTGGTAGACAAAAAAAGATACAGTAGTAGCTGCTGAGGCTACAGATGTTAAAAAAGCAGAATCCTCCCCTTCTCATTTTCAAAGAGATATCATCATGACCAGCAAAACAGTCATGAAAAACAGGAAAGACAGGGAGGCAGGAAGAAAGGCAGGCGCAAGAACAGAACAAAGGCAATGAATTACAACAAACCAGTAGACTGCGTCTTCTTATTAGACTGTGTGACAATATTATCTTGTCAGCTTCATTACACCAAAGGCAGCAATAATAAAAGCAGATATTTGCTTTAAAATATGCCAGGCAGGGATTCCTGACCAGCAAACGGAGAGCAGGATGGCCCCCGGCCCTGGGAATGCATTGATATTACATTATTCTTCTTTGCATTAAAGCTGACATCTCTTTTTGTTCTACTTCTGCACAGCCACCACATAATAATAGTGGAGTGGGAGTGACAGCGCAGGCCTGTCAGCTGTTGTCCTTGTCTTTGTGATGGGTCAAATATAGAAAATGCATTTGGACATTTTTGACATGGAGAAATTGTCTGAATCTCATCATGAATTTCCTACCAAGAAGATTTTAACACAACACAAAACTGCTGTTTTAAAGAGCTGTACCCATGATGAGATCAAACTAGCTTAACAGTTAGAGGCTTACAGCCTGGGAACACATGGGTAGATGACCATGTAAACAATCATTTTTCTCCCTTAAATTTCACATCCGACCAAACCTCTTCAAACGTGAACAGCTGGATAAGTGAAATCTGAGGAGCAAATGTGCTGTGTAGAAGGAGGGCATTGTGTTCATAAGCATTTTCATACCCTCTATTTATGCTCCTACTCCACAAACTGAGCACAAACAGCTGAAATGCTACCACTATGATATGCTTCACTTAAACCGTTTAGCCTCGGTGGTGCCAGGTTCCTCATCTTGTCTGAATGCATTTCACAAATACTTCTAAAAGCACTTTAATAGCTCTTGTAAAAATGGACTGAGAGCACTCCTGTTTACTTGTGATGAGTATTTAAGCCTTGATGAAGACCATGGCTGGGCCTGAGGATAAATCTTACTGTCACAAACATTTTCCAAGGTAATGTGAGTGAGATCTGGGGAGTCTCACACATATACCTTATGACCTGTTCTCCTATCAGCCTAACATGCCACCCTACTCCTCCACAAACAGGCCAGTAGTATAAATCCAAGTTTCTCCCTCACTGTAACAACATCAGGAGGGTTTACTTATTACAACAGTCTATGCTAATATAATTAGTTTTTTAATTTTATGACACTTTATGACTTTGGTGCTGTTGTGTCCTATGTAGGCTGCCTCACTACAGGAATTGCTTCACTTTAACAGGCTAATAAAAGTCCACCCATTCATTAATCTTCTAAACTGCTTATCCTGTTCAGGGTCAAAGGGGGCTGGAGTCTATCCCCTACAAGAGACAGGATACAAACTAGACAGTTTGTCACAGGGCCAACATATACTGTAATATAGTGAGCATAACATTCATACTCATGAGGAGTCATTTCACTTATAGCATCTTTGGAGAGTGAAGGAAACCCACACAGACATTTTCTGTAGACTGTCTGAAAGGTCAGCCTGGAAAGTCTGGAAAGTCTCTTCTCAGAATCAGTGTTCATAATAAAGGGTTCATATTCACAAATGTGTCAATGATTTAACATATTCATTGATCTTTCTATTGTTCTAACATAAATATGTAGATAAAGCTGCATTTAAAGGTACATTTGTGATATCGCTCTACACAGATTAAAGATCAGTGGCAATAATCAAACATGAAGACTGTAGACTTTTGTGAGAGCTCATTTCTGGTTTTTAAGTGTAGCACAACTAAATAGACATCCAAGCTAAATGGTGCAAATACTGAAACTGCCCACATCTACTGAGAATACAGGTGCCACTTTGAGAAAGGCTGAACAGTATCTGAATTATTAATGCAAGCTTAGTTCTCTGGGCTTGACAGCAGAATTATGTCAGCACTCAAGGCTTACATTTTATAAAGGAATGTAGCCATCTGAGTGGTTGTTGATATATACACATCTTATTGTCTGATATATGTTGAAATATAACTGTGTGCGGTTTGAAAATGTGCCTTGAATCACCTACTGAGGAATGAATAAAGTATATTCAACTGAGCTGAATTAAGTTATTAGATGTGGTAAACAGCTTTTACTCAAAGTAGGTCTATCTCTTTGTTTATATATGTATGTGTATACTGTAAATATATCATTGCATGAAATATATTCATGGGAAGTGCACTATAAAACATAAGTCATGCATCAGTGTCATCTTAAACTGGTCAGGATTAATTATGTTGGCACCGGAGTAGATGAAAATCATATTTCAGCTTTTTTATACCAAAAGTAGAAATTTAAAAATCGCTATGGATGATTCCAGTTAGTCTGCAAGGAGTTGTCAGTGACAGTGATGGGAAGAAATCAGTTACCTTTAGGCAGGTACTATGTTTAAGTACAGTTCTGAGGTACTAGTATTTTATTTGAGTACATCATTTTAACTTTTTTACTTTGTTTACTGTGCACTTCAATTTAACTACATTTTCATTAACCTGACAGCTGTTTGAAGTCACTTTGCGGGTTCTGATATTTTACATACAAAACATGTGATCAGAAAATAAAATATACTTTTTATAGAGTCAACTACACAGCAGCTTATGAGGTAGTTAAAATTATCTCCACTTCAACCAGCAGCAAAATGAAAAATGTTGATTAAATGTTAGTAAAATACTCTTAAGGGGGCAATTCTGGGCATTTATTTGCTGATACTATACATATATATATATATA
>NW_018127892.1:3860500-3874727 GCF_001952655.1 Monopterus albus | reverse complement strand
CCTAGTAGTTTTATATTGTGCTATTATGACTTTTAGGAGCTATTTCACCATTGCTCAGGGAGCTGCTGTCTTTAGAGAACAGCTGTTTTTAGACACATGCATGTCCAGTCATGTCTTACAGTGCAGTGAGGACAGTTTGAAATTAGTCACATGGACACCCTTATTATTTCAGGTGGATCCTTAGGTTAAGTTTATATACATATATATGACCACCTAGCCTATATTAAACCATTAATTAAAAATCCAATATTATATTAATCCAACCATGTGTAAACAAAACAACAATAATAAATCTGAGAATGTGTTGCACAAAAATATTGTATCAGGTATTTTGAAATGGGAGATGCGTCCTATAAATTATTTCACAGAGAGATGCAAAAAGTGATTAAAGGGATTAAAAAAACCTATCCTCCAGTCACTGTTGGACAACAAGTCCTCCAGCCTAAATGAGCTGTGACCACAGCTTTGGTCTTGGTGCGTCCCTGAGCCACACTGCGCAACATTTTCAGATTCTCATCAAATGTGTCTCTGCTCTGTTGTAGCTGAAGTTTATAGTTGAGCACAACCAAGAGAGGGAAGTTTGCTATATGAGCCTTTGAAACTGCTATAAATGAACAAGCTGTTCCGCACGATTTCAAAATAATCCGCGTGTCAGTGTCATCTTTCTTATGCAAAGTAGCTGTCTTTGAAGGCGGATCTGTTGGCAGGTTAGACCGGGACTGAGGCTCCGACCAGCTCAGACAAACGCTGCCACCAAACGCATCAACTGCTTGCTTCTGGGAGAGAATAATCCGGCAATTCTGGGACACATTTCTTATTATCACCGGGGATATTTACTGGCTTATTTTGCTCACTGGTGAATTGTTTCGACTGCCTCGCGAACATCCATCCTGGAGCACTGAAGGAAACCAGTTTTTCCAAGTTGTCGCACAAGGACTTAAATCGCACTGTGACACAGAGATCCTGTGAAGAAGTGTCATGAAACGAGAGGACGGAGCAGCGAGTATTCTGAAAACAAGCAGGGAACAAATCGGAGCACAAAGAAACTATCTTTTACTCACAGTAGACTGATACACGGTGCAAGAGACTGAGCAAGTAGTTCTAACACTGCAGCCACAAACCGAGCGCTTCAAAGCATGGACCTCAACGCACGCTACTTGCAGCGAGAAAATCTTTTGGGACCGTCGCGGGATTTATATTTCAATTAAACTCTCCAAACCTAAAATGAAGACTACAATGGTCTTGCAGCAGCTAGTTGTGTAAGTTTTTTTCCCACTCTGATCCTACACACAAACACCAGCCTGGTTGCATCACTGACTTTTTAATGAAACAAACTTGTGTTGTGGTACTGGTGAATATTTCATCGATTTATTTCCCCTTAAATTAAGCGGGGAAGATGTGTTCGTTTGCTACTCTGAGCCTCATCTGTGTGCTGCTGGTCCTGTGGAATGATGGGGGATCAGCCATTGGCTCACTAGACCCTGACCCTGACTGGTCAAGAGAGGGGAGATGTCAACACATCAGCATCCCCCAGTGTAAAGACATTGGCTACAACATGACTCGCATGCCTAATCTTATGGGCCATGATGACCAAAAAGAGGCAGCCATAAAGCTGCAGGAGTTCGCAACACTGATACAGTTTGGATGCCACAGTCATCTCAAATTTTTTCTATGTTCACTCTATGCTCCCATGTGCACAGAGCAGGTGTCCAACCCCATTCCAGCTTGTAGAGTTATGTGTGAGCAGGTCAAGCTGAAATGCTCACCCATCTTAGAACAGTTTAACTTCCCTTGGCCTGACTCTCTGGACTGCTCGCGGCTTCCAACCAAAAATGACCGTAACAACCTCTGCATGGAGGCACCCAACAACAGCTCAGATGAGCCTCCCAAGGTCTCCCACACCCAACCTCCAGATTTTAGACCACAGCGGCCTCTGAGTGGGCAAGACCTGCACCTCAAGGATAGCAGTAACAAGCAGACATGCAGCAACCCTGGCAAGTTCCACTTTGTTGAAAAGAGTGAGTCCTGTGCCCCCAAATGCTACCCCAAAGTTGATGTATACTGGAGTCAGGGTGATAAGCAGTTCTCTCTGGTGTGGATGGCCATCTGGTCCATCCTCTGCTTTGTCTCCAGTGCCTTCACCGTGCTCACTTTCCTCATAGACCCGCAGCGATTCAAATACCCTGAGAGGCCAATCATCTTCCTCTCCATGTCCTACTGTGTTTACTCTGTGGGCTACCTTGTCCGACTTTTTGTGGGAGCTGAGAGAATAGCCTGTGACAGAGACAGTGGGGTCCAGTATATTATCCAGGAGGGTCTGGAGAGCACAGGCTGCACTATTGTGTTCCTCATCCTGTATTATTTTGGCATGGCCAGCTCCCTCTGGTGGGTTATCTTGACCCTTACATGGTTCCTGGCTGCAGGGAAAAAGTGGGGTCATGAGGCCATCGAGGCCAACAGCAGCTACTTCCACCTGGCGGCGTGGGCCATCCCCGCCGTAAAGACAATCATGATTCTGGTGATGAGGAAGGTGGCGGGTGACGAGCTGACAGGCGTCTGCTATGTGGGCAGCATGGATGTCAAAGCTCTCACAGGATTTGTGCTCATTCCTCTCTCATGCTATCTTATTATTGGTACCTCTTTTCTGCTGTCTGGCTTTGTGGCCCTCTTCCACATCCGGAAGATCATGAAAACAGAGGGAGAGAACACAGACAAGCTTGAAAAGCTGATGGTTCGCATCGGTGTCTTCTCCGTGCTCTACACTGTCCCTGCTACCTGTGTCATTGCCTGCTATTTCTATGAGCGGCTCAACATGGACTACTGGCGTATCCTGGCAGGGGAGCAGAAGTGCGTGAACAGTAGCGGGCTAGATTCAGACGAGTGCGTCATGAAGACTTCTGTCCCCGCTGTTGAGATCTTCATGGTAAAGATCTTTATGCTTCTAGTGGTGGGCATCACTAGCGGCATGTGGATCTGGACCTCAAAGACACTGCAGTCATGGCAGAATGTGTTCAGCATGAAGCTTTTTTTTTCAAGTACACGGCAGTCATGGCAGAATGTGTGCAGCAGGAAGCTAAAGAAGAGGACGAGGAGGAAGGCTGCCAGCGTCTTCACCAGCAGCAGACCGTACATCAAACCTCACCCATCTCTCAAAGGCCACAGTACAAACTACAAGCCTACACGGCCCCCTCCAACATGTGTATAAGGTGGCTCTCTTTGTATAAACCCCAAAAAATATTTGTAAAGCTCTTACCTAAACTAGACTTTGTAATTAGAGTGCCATCAAAAAAATCAACATTAATGTTTTATTTATGTAAACTGCATTGAAGAATGAAATATTTGTGTATCTTGAGCCATCTCATGCAACAAGAGTTGCCTTTGTTTGCAAAAAATACTGCTACTCCTGGATTCACTTATCCCATTGAGGACTCAGTAGAGAAAAAAATCTTATTGTTTCCAAGACAAACACAGTGGAATAAACCATTTGGATGTGCCATGGGGTTACTTGAATGATGTGCAATAGATGTTTTCCTTACAGGCAAAAAATACACTTGTGCTGTTACTGATTACAGACACTGAAAAGACCCCTGAAATAATGGAGGCATATGGTTTGAGAGATGAGTGTTGTGTTTGGCATTTTAATGGAAACCCAGACAGTGTCATATATGTTTGAACTGGAGTGAGAGCAGCTGTTGAGAAAAAAAAAAGCCTATTGTGAGGCAAATCTACGCCATTAATTAATCAAGCACTCGTTACTGAAAAGTTACTTGTACACGCAGTTGTTTTCCTTTTTTTCTTTGCTATTTTATAGCACAAGGAGACATTTGTATATATTTCTAAAGAAGTTGAGATTTTATAGAAAAATTAATAAAACGTTCTAGTTTTAAATGTTTGTCACACTGGAAGTGTGTTGGTATTCTCTCTGTTAGAATGAGTCTTCATCCTCATACAGAGGTTGCAACACTGCTTCTCACCTTCGCCATTGCGCACTGAGAGCAGTCGGTTTAATTCACCATAAAAATCAACATAACTGATCTAAATTAGTGAATGTAATGATATGTCAGAGCTGTAATTTAACTATTTGTCATCCATAAATGACTGATTTTACTAGCAGTTCAGATCAGCTCATAAATGTTGCACATACACTGCATATCTTCTACTATGGAAAAATACAGTTGTACATCTGAAAAATGATGGACCATGTTACTGAACTTTGTCGAACCGTTACATGCTAAGTCGTATTGGTTCTCAAGTCAACAGGAAACATAAACAGTGACGTCTTCGTGTTTCAAATGTTCATGAGGGAAACATTTATGTCTGTTGCCCTGTACCTGCAACTAACAGCAAAAAAAAGTAGGTGTGCATGTTTGAAAGATCCTTTGTGGCCTTGTGTTTGCTCTTTAGATACAATACAGAGGGTAACAAAGTCACCTTTGTGCATAAGTTTAAGTTTTTTTCATACAAAATGGCCCAAGAGGATTTTGATTTTAACAAAACAGAATAACATTTTATTGTCAGGTGCAGTTGCCATTTTTTCTGAGACTAGAATATTTGTGTTTTATTTTAACGTTCACTTTGAAACCATGTACATGGGTTTTCCTGTTAGTGGACATTTCAGAAGTGGTGATGTCTTCAAAAGGCAAAATTACACAACTAAACTGTCCAATATTTTAGCTGTGGCTGTCCTTGGAGTTTTGATAGACTGGTAATGATAGTTTTTATATTCATCGCTGCCTTTTTGCTGGGTATAAACCTTTGTACACATTTTCAGCTGAAGTGAATATACAACTCTATTTTAGCCCCCCAACCTCCTCACTTGCTGTGCTGCATGTGTCATTGAAGGGGTTCTACAATAATCCAGCTCTCATTCAGGACAGGATTAGACTATTTGAAGGGGTGGACTTTGAAAGGGGATTGCTACCAAACAAAATACAAAATATCTGTCATCTCTTCTTATCAACAGGGCATGGTAACATTTTGAAAGACACATCTGGCCTGGATTTGAAGTAGTTACAAATTGACTGAAACTGTTTCCAAAAGCATGAGCACACTGAATACACTGTGTAGTATTCTGACATGTTTGGTGTTAAACAATCCTTACACTGTAAACAGGTTTGAAGTGCATGCTCTGAGCGCCACAAGTCTAGTCTTAGATCCAAGCAATTACAAATTGACTTTTGTCTTCATAGTGTTGTCAGAGCAACAGGAAAAAATGGACAATGAAAGTCACTGACATGTACAAATATGTCAACCATTTAAGACACAATTGAATTGATTGTCAGAAATTAATGTAAATGTAACTAGGAAGCACAAAGCTATCCTTTTGGAAAAGAGGTCATTTTGAACTTTTTCCACCTTTTTAAGAAAGAAGATATGAAAGTGAAGCAGATGGAGAGTAAAACCTATGGTAGAGAGTCCATTCTGGTTTAATAAAGCTTCAGAAATGTAGTAATGCTTTATGCCTGAGGGCATTCAAGTTCCAGCGTCAACCCAACCCGTTTTAACAGTCAAAAGCACATGACTCACAACCTCTATGTGGCTGAATCAAAGTCAGCCAGTGTCTACTGATACTCTGAGTTGTGAAAAAGGTGTGAGTGCTTCTGAGAGCTTCAACAGAGGCCACCTGGATAACAGCCCCTGAGGTGTCTGGGAAGGCTGTAAATATAAATGACAGTTACCTCCCCCCTCCAGGGCTTCTTAGCCAAGCAGACTTTTCTTCTCTTCTTCTCCTCTCTTCAAAGAAAAAAATCCTGCTCAGAGCAAGGGCAAAGTATTGCTGCTGTTCTTTTTTTAAATCTCACTCTACTGTATATCATTGAACGCAGGCTTTTAAAAGTATAGATCTTATTTCATTAGATCGCAGGCTATCAAGCCAGGAGAGTCTCTCAGCAGTGCCTGCTGTTGCTAATCATTAAATGGACTTTGTGATGGCATGTTTTCTCTGAATCCTGCCACAGCCATGTGACTAACGCTAATGAATCTCAGATCCACATACCTCTAAACTCCACCAGGACAAATGTTGTCACCTCCACGTTCATCCACTTCCTGCCTCTCATTCATTCTGCTGTGCCATGCAGGAGATAGTGGTATGGCTTATGATGTGCTGACAAAAAGAAGCCTCTGCTTATGATCGGTGTTCTTGAAAGGGCATCAAACCTTTGATAATTACGTGATTTAATTGGATATGACTTGTTCACCAGCAAGCCAGGATTTTCAGCATTTCACACAGTGTAACTGAGCTGATGTTAAGAACCTTTGTGGAGCTGAACACTATTACAAATATAAAGATGACACGACAGAACAGTTAGTCCTCTTCTGCATGTCAAAGGCTTATTCAGGGTCAGAGGAAAAGCAACAAGGAAGCCTAATCACCAGTCCAAAGTTTAAAATCTTACTTATATCAATAAATGATGGCACCATCTTTGTTGAGTGACATTGTTGTATTCAGGGCTGTGGAGGTGTACCTTTGCCTGTGCACTTTTACTTTGCGTTTTGCTTTTGGAAGCAGTCATAAAGTTCTCTGACGCTGTGACATAAATGAAGTTGCTGGGATGACTGGCAGCTGAGGCAGCTTTCCTTTGATCAGGCTTTGTGGAGACGCCCCATGTCCTCATCCTCAGCTGCTCTAGGAGCACCTGTTTGCTAGTCCAGGCCTGTCTGGAAAGCAGTGCTTAGCCTCTCAGTGTCATACGCTCATGCATGACGCACACACACAACACACACAAAGGAATTTGGCTGGTGCTCAGAGGTGGATGGGCTTCTACCAACATGTATGTTATTAATGTGCTTGACCCATAATGATTCTGGTTTCTCATCAGACAGCTGCTCTAAATGTAAGTCTGTCATCTTTTTGAGAGTTCTGCCACATTTGGCTGGGCTTAAAAAAGAAATTGTTGTTGCATCATGACAAATGAAAGAGCTGTGTTTTCCTGCAGAAGAACCTGGTGTAAGACAGTTATTGAAGAATGAAACTTTGCAGTGTTTCACAGACCAAAGTGTTATCATGGAATGCAACGAAATCACCCTGTCATTCCCCAGGTTCTTCTGGCACCTAGATCCAGTATTCTGAGGATTATGGTAAAAGGAAGTGTGGGTGGGCTTTATGTTCTAAACTGATGTATATAGCAAAGAATCTAGGGCAATGTTAAGAGTACAGTATATGTGCCCAATCGGCAGTAACAAGCTACACTAATAGCTTACAGACACACACACACATCTCAGTCTGATGTGAAGGCAGTTGTTCCCAGCCACTGCTGAAGGTGAGAGTAATTACACAAAAACCTGGCAACAACAGATTCTCTCCCTGCAAGGCGGGGGCAGGGTGCTTTTTTCAAATGCATAATGAATTGCCTCGCAGGTCCTCTGCTGATCAAACAAGCATTTGATAGTGGCTTTGGTTTGAAAGAGGACTGAATATGTTTATTTGCATGTGGAGAAGTGAGTGACTTTGAGGTAGAGATCAGGCAGATTAGTGTTAACTGACAGAGACCTGTGCAAACAGACACTCCCCCTGCATACAAGCAGGGCAGAGACTCACTTTCTAGAAGGACCAGTTAGGCAAAATACAACAGTGAGAGCATGGCAACAACTGCTACTTTTCAGACATTGCTGTTTGTATTCCAGCCTCCTCTCTTAAACCCCATTTTCTTTTTTAAATAGATTTTGGCTCGATTGGTTTTGGTGCATGTGAAACCATGCACACTGGTAGCTGGCAATAACTATAAGAGATCAGAAATCCTATAACTGGGGGCAATTCACTGAAGATTGTTTTTTCTCTGAGTTCATTTTTAAAATTCCTTCAGAAGCACGTTCCCAATTAAAATCACTTTTATTTCACCAGAGCAATACGTTTGTAGGAGGTTGTTGTAGTGAAGGTGCAAAGAGGATTTTCAGCACATAGTAGATCATATCAGACCGCAAAATCTTACCAAGATTTGACCAGAGTCCAATTAGTACCATTGTCTCTCTCACTGTAAAAAATGGTTTTTGTTCTGTACTAACCAGTGAGATATCTCTACAGAACAAAACATTAAGCTGCACCTTTTACTCTCAAAGCAGTGGTTCAACATTTTGGCAAATGCGCTAATTCGCTTTCTTGCTCAGATTTAGGTGAGTGGATTGATACCATTCTCAATGTGTGTGCTAAACACGTACTTGGAAACAGCATATACTGTAGCTTAAGTTAGCATAAAGACATGGGGGAAGGCTGGGCTAGGCCCACCCACAAGTAAGAAAATTCCAAAATGTCAAACTGTTACCTTAACAACATGGCCACTTATATCTACTGTATCTAACTTGACAAGTAATCGGCACAGCACCCACATAAATCACCAAGAACTACTGCAAATACTGTTGGCATCCATGGCTGCAGTGTGACTCAGAAGGCTCTTCGCTGTTTGGTTAGAGATGTGAATAGTCTAAGGCTGGGCCCACATTAGAGGATTTTTTTTATCTTAACTGATTTTAAAAACCTAGGAGACCACAGTCATAACGACAGCTTTAACAGATTTTTTTTCACATTTTAATCTTAAGAGCACACACACTACATGATTCAGTCAAGAGGTAGGATCACACACTTGCTGTTTTTACTGAACAATTTCAGAGAAGCAGATTCCACAGACCAGGGATCAAACAGAAATTTGCATAGTCAAACTTCAGAACAAAACAAACATGGACATTGTCATCAAGCAATAGTGCTTGTGTGTGCGATGTTTTGCACAGAGAAAAACGTGTAAGTGAAGTCTTGGCTGAGAAGACAAAACCAACATGGCTTACACATTTTGCAGCATGAGCTGGAGGTGATTTGGAAATAAAGAAAAGAGAAGGCTAGTGCAAGCTAATGCTACAAACAGTTGTGATGATTCCCGGCCAGCTTGCTGTTACTGGCTGTTCAGATGTCTGGTGTGATTCAGTCACTGATGACCCCACACTACAGGATTCCAAGTCATAAATATCAAACATACTTGATTTATGATCGGGGGCCCTCTGATCCTGTCAGAGTCATAAAGATTAGGTTGTTCAACACCTCATGCTACAAGATCATTTGGCCCTAGAATCGCTTCCAAACGGCCTAATGTCAGGGAATGCCCACATGATTGTCAGGAAAGGCAGATCTGGCCCAAAATTGGGCTAATTATGCTGTAGTGTTGGGGCTAGCTTTAGCAAAAGACTTTAATCTTCTACCTTAATCCACACAGCAAAGAGCGCTGATCATTTTAACAGTCATCTGGGAAAAAAGCAGAAGTGGAGATGACTTTCCTTTGCATGGGTACATTCTCATACCAACACCCCCAAACACACATATACAGACACACAAACAAACAGACAGTTTCTTTAGAAAATGATTTTTTTTAACAGCTTCTTGAGTTACATCACAGAAAGCACGTGTGATACCTATGTATTTAACTGCATGTATGTATATATGATTGGATGCATGAATCTGTGTAACCATGCAGTTGTTTTTGACATATCTTTTTTTGTTTATTCTTTTTTCTTGGAGATGTTACAAAGGTAGTGACAGGACTGATGATGATGTGGAGAGAGCAACCACAACAGGAGACTGTCTACGTGTGTGTGTGGTGTGGATGTCTGTGTTTACAGACAGTATATAGGCTATATAGAGGAATAGACAGAGGGAGTGAGATGACAATGGATCTGGCAGGGCTCATGAACACCACTGAGAGAGAATGCCTATGGTTCAAAGACACTCTCAGCAAACCTAACAAAGATGGATAGCACAGAGGGGGAGAACATGAAAGGAAACTACACAATCAACTCACAAAGTTGGAGAAAACATCCTGGCCCTGCTGGCAGAATATACTGTATGCACACATTTGACTATTTTTACATAAACTATATGCAATGGACACTGACAAACCAAGACACATGATACACTATCTTAAATCAAAGACAAATCAGGGGGAAGCAGTGTCAGCTTTTGCTTTTGGCTGGCACATAGTCAGCTGTGGTGCTCAACTACTTGTCAGTATCAGAGTCAGCTTTATTGGCCAGGTGTGTTGAACACCTGCCACAGTGTGTTGAACATTTGCCTCTGGTACAGTGGCTCTCAGTGTGCATGAACCAATGCACACTTCTTCCATAAGGCAAGTAAACAAGTAAACAAGTAAACAAGCAAAGAAGAAGAATGTGCAAACAAAAAAATGAATGCACATTAGGAAAATAAAAATAAAGTGTTTATAAAATATACTGTATGTGTATATTCACACAGTTTAGATGCAGATAGATATATGCAAGATACAGTATTCAGTATTTTCAAGGTATTACACTGAGGACTGTTGTTCTGTTATACAGTCATGGGTTAACTGTTCATTGGAGTGATGGCCTGAAGGAAGAAACCGTCCTTGTGTCTGGTTGTCTTGGTGTACAGTGACCTGTAGCACGGTTCAGACCTGGCGCAGGAAGTACATCCTCTGCTGTGCCTTCTTGGTGATGGTGCTGATGTCAGTTGTCCATTTCAGGTCCTGGGAGACCATGGAGCGCAGAAACTTGAAGGAGTCTACTGCTGATACACTGCTGCTAAGAATGACCCTTTGTATTATCTGCAAACTTTAGGAGTTTAACAGAGTGGTCCCCTGAAGTGCAGCTGCTGGTGCAGAGGGGAAACTGCAGTGGGGAGAGCACCTGTGCTTATTATCTGGGTGCTGGATGTGGGTTTCCCTAGTTTCATCTGCTGTTTCCTGTCTGTCAGAAAGCTATTGTTGATCCACTGATAGGTGGGGGCAGCCACAGTGAGCTGGGTCAGTTTGGAGTGGAGGATGTCCAGGATAATGGTGTTGAATGCCAAACCCACAAAGAGGGCACATGCATAGGTCTTTGTGTAGTCGAAGTGTTGCAGGGTGTAATGCAGTGCTATGTTGACTGCATCATCCACTGACCTGTTTGCCCGGTAGGCGAACTGCAGGGGGTCTAGCAGAGGGTCTGTGATGTCCTTCAGGTGGGTGACTGTGCTTTTACTGTTGCATCCCCTAAATTGTGGAATAGTCTACCTTTTAATGTTAGATCAGCTACTGACCTTACTACTTTTGCCTTGGTTTTTAATACACAGTAGGGCCTGATGCATTCCTTTTAAACTAATTTACTGAATGTGCCTCATCTGTGTGTCTGAGTAATTGTTTTATTTTTGTACTGAATCTATTTTTTTAATTTTAGTTATTGATCGTGATTTTATTCTGTCTATGTAAAGTACTTTGGTCAACTGGATGTTGTTTTTAAAGTGCTATATAAATAAATTTGATTTGATTTGATTCAGGTGGGCCAACACCAGTCTTTCAAAGGACTTCATAACTACAGATGTCAGGGTAACAGATCTGTAGTCATTCAGTCCACTGATGGATGGTTCCTTTGAAAATGGTTATTAACAACTAACAATTCAAAGTCTTGTTTTTATATAGTTGTAAAATACAGGCTAACACACTTGTAATATATGTCATCTTGCTTGTGATTTTACATGTGACCACAGACTCTTTTTTGTGGCAAAAAATCTTTGCAGTGTATTCCTTTTTTTCTTGTAACATCAAGTTAATATGAATGGGCGCACACAACACATAACATGTGTTGGTCCTAAATGGCCCGAGACAGTAATGTCCCACTTTGCTCCTAGCTTGCTCTGTGCAGTGACGGGACTGGAAGCAATTTAAGATAAGTTAGGAGGAACAGTAGAGGAAATGATAAATGACTTTATTGTTAGGTTTTGTGACTATATCTGATACCAATGCATGTGTTCCTCTGAGTAATCAAGCTATAGCATGCCATGGTTTCCTGGAAAGTGGTGGCAGCACAGATTGTCTGGTCCTGATAATAGCAATAGGAGTGATGGCAGCAGCAGCTAATCTCCACAGAGAAGGGGTCAGGACCCACTTATCTGGCCTGAGTGGAAAATAATGGCCCACTTAAAGGACCCATCTGTGACAGCAGTGGGACAACCCAGTTGAAACACTGTTGCCCCACTGCTGTTGCTGTTTACATAGTGACCTACTGGCCCTGAGACATTTTTTCATGCTGAAATTTGTTTCCTGAGCTTTTGATGTAAGTCTCGAGGCTGCCCAAGGTTTGTTTACATTCATGCACTTGTATTTTTAGTTGTCATGGGTTGGAAAGTTTCCAAAAAGATTTCCTCCATTCTACTTGTCAAAGTCTTCAAGAACAAATGTGTGCATAGCCAGGATTTACACGACCAAATAAAATAAACAGATTGTAGCCCATAAAACAGCTGTCATAAGTTTAAGACAGGCCATGGCCAAAGGCATCAAAGGGTGTTCCACAAAAGCATGCAAACTATGTTTCCACATATTTAATGCACAACAACTGCAAAGTATGCTTATGGATGTTTGCGGTACAGTGTATCATAGGCAACTGTGGCTGACATGGAAACGAGGAACTAAATGTAGCTCTCTGTTTGATCATTGCCTTGAATCATGGACAGCACTTTGAACCAACATGGTTAGATTCACAAAATAACATAAAGACAAGTCTCTGTTCTGTTCTTCAAAGGGGTGAAAGCAATAGTGCTGCAGACAATTAGACAGGAAACACATGCTTGATGTAGCTGGCATGGCTGTAGGAATGCTGCTCTGGTTGCAACCCATACCAGGAGTTTGCTTATGTGATTGAGAAATGATGGTGTCTGCTGATGGTGTATTTTCTAATATACTATCCCCTAATCTCTATCAGATCAGCTCAATCAAAACCCACCCATTATGTTTTAAATATGCTCATTTTAACTATGATATAAAGTAAATATTAAAAACGCCACAGAAAAGAACATTTTTTTATTAAATTGTTTGTGTTTAGATTGATAGTCAGGTTGCTTCTACTTATCATTCTACTGATTCATTACTTTTAACTAATTATTTGTAGTGTAGTCATGATCTTTGATTGATTGATTTGATTTGATTTGATTTATTCTTTCAAGCATGTAGAAACAGTTGATATGACAACACACATAATTTTACACATAATCCAATATCAATTTGCTTATACCTAGTACATGCTTGAATGGAGTAGGAAGAAGTCAGACTTATCCAGTCCTACCCCATGACATCATCTTACCATCATTGGTTTACAAGCAGTATCTCTACATAAATAATTCTCTTCTACACCACACAAGTAATATACTAAAAAAATTATAACAGAGTGTTAACATTCTTACATAATTACATTCTTAAATAATTATCTTCTACACCACACAAGTAATATACTAAAGAATTATTACAAAGTGTTAACATTCATACACCACACCCACAATGTTCCATCTAATTAATCATTAAGCCTGTTCTTGCATATATCTTGATTGACACATACCTTTATATTTATGTTTAAACTCATCAATTCTATTACTATTTTTTATGTCCACACTTAAATTATTCCATAGTTTTACCCCACTTATGGAAATACAAAATCTTTTTTTGGTTGTACGTATAGCATGAATTTTTAAATTTAACTGACCCCTTAAATTGTATCCCCCTTCCCTTTCATTAAATAGTTTTTGAATTCCACCAGGTAATAAATTGTTCCTGGCTTTATACATAAACACAGCAGTCTTATGTCCCACTAAATCAAAAAATTTTAACAATTTAGACTGTATGAAAGCTGCATTGGTGTGATACCTATACCCCATCTTATGCACAATTCTTTCTCGAAATATTTCAAACATTTATTTATTACTTTTAGCCAGTAATTATTTTAACTGTTACTTTGTTACTTTTATCAATTTTGAGTTTTTATTCATTACTTTTTGCTAATTATTACATCAAGGATTTATCATCGCATTGGTTGTTTCAGTGTTTTTGTGTTATGTCCTAACAATTTAGTGATATATGTTTTTATTACTTTAAGTCTATTCTTTCACCTTTTCAAGTTTATTTATTAATTATAAGTGATTATTTCAGTTGTTTATTGTTTATTTAAGCTATGTATTTGAAATGTTTATCACTTTAAAAACAAATTTGCCTTTTTTTATTTTAGCTATTTTCATTCTTCTTCTGTCTTTCTGGTTTTCATGCACTCTTGCTGGTAACATTTGACTTTAATGTATCGCATTATCTCATGTCAGAAGGAATTGTTTCCTCTACAGTGAATCAAATGCACCTTTTTTCTCCAAAACACAAATATGTGGCTGTTTGTTAGCTGCCAAGGAGTGTGAATACCCTGGTTTGGACTCCACTCTAGCAGACCAGAAGTCAAATGACTTTAAACTGGAAGCAGGAAT
>NW_018127892.1:3855862-3860320 GCF_001952655.1 Monopterus albus | reverse complement strand
TTAAGTGTTGTTTAACCCCGTGGAATCAGTGTTTCTGGTCTGAATGCACCAAGAGGCTGGATGCAGGTCAAGCGAGGTTAAAGAGGACAGCAAGGACCTCTTATGTGAGCTGGACACTTTTGAGGACCACTGCAAGGGGCACTGAGTCAGTTCATTGATATTCAAGGGTTTGACCCACTGACAACAGGGATGTCACTGAGGTTAAGACAGCCGTGCCTCTGTGTATTGTGTCGGGCCAAAAAGCCAGAGGTTCCCCCGGCTCCTCTCTGCACAGTTGTCATGGTGAGCAAATCAGTCCGGCAACACTATGTCACCCTCATGTGGGCACATTCTCTTTTCCTTCCCCTTTTGCTTTTCTTTCTCTGACTTTCTATCATGCTGCTTCACCGAGGGAGCTCCCAAAGAGCTTTCTGTCCACTGACAATGCCTGCAGTGTCATGGACATCCTATATACTGTACAGTGCAAAGAAGAGTGGGCTCTGAAAATCCAAGGGTTACTTTTTTCCAAAACACATAGCGAGCGACTGATACATTTCCTCTCGGTTCTTGGATCAGAGTGAGAGTATCCAAGGACATGTCAGGTCAGGTGGTAAATATGCACTGCAGGTCACCAAGTCCAAGTAACTGCCAATCATATTTCATCCAGCAGCTGGAGTGAAGGACTGTGACACCCGTTCAGCCTCACTGCCACTGAGTTGGTGTCATGTGCATTATTAGTTTGAGCCTAAGACTAGTCTGTTTTATAGTAATGGGCCACAGTAAAATCACAGCAACTGAAGCTCACAGATAAAAGCAAAAATCAATCAACAGCAATTAATTTCATTCACCTGTAGAACATACATTCTTCATAAACTTACTCAATGGACTGATGTTTGACAGTAAGCCTCTGCGCCGTCTTGTTGTCACACAAATATGTTCCTAGAGCCAGTGTCAAGGAGATTATACTGAAGGGAAAATTGCAGCTGTATTTAGCCATATAGCTGGAGCTAGAGTTGCTGCTCTCAGGTGATGAGGCATGTCTGTGCCTCGCCCCATCTGAACCTGATGGCTGCTGCGGTTGGTACTGTAATTATAGAGGTTAGGCACAAATCACAGAGCAAGCTGTGAGAGAGAGGGAGAGATGGTAGAGTGAGAAAGGGGGAACGATGGATAGACAGTGACAGAGAAAGTAAGGACTAGAATGGCCTCAGGGCCAGAGGAGGTCCTGACACTCATAAACACACTGTTCCCTTCTAAATCCTCTCACCTTCAGTCCCTTCTCTTACTTGCCTCTTTTTTTTTCTTTTTCTGTGCTCCCACATAGTTACACACACTTTCAGTCTGTCTCTCAGGGTTCACATCCTTCCTGTGTCTGTGACACAGGCACAGGACTAGGCCAGGTCCTTTACTGGTCTTGTGGGTTCCTGACTACCCCACACTCCTTCATCCTGCACACATTAAAGCAGTAAGCACTAGACCACAGGAAATAATGAGTGCGACTGCTGATGTGAACCTCTTCCTGTCTTCTTGCTTTCATCTCCCTTTGAAGGGAAATGTTAGATTCTCTACAAAATGCGATGCATTTTCGGAAAGACCAGATATATCTATGTTTTATTTGGGAAATATAGTTCTGTCCTATTGTACTGCTGACTGACAGGTGTCTTTAGAACAGAAATATGTGATATGTTGTATAAACCTGGGGTGTTATAAACTGTACTGTAGGTATCAGACAGTAGGCAGAATGATAGTTTAATGCTGAAATAACTTTATGATTAATAAAATGTACTTCTATTGAATGCTGCTCTTTACCTGCTTTATATTTAATGTTGCATTTTTTTCTTGCCTCATGACAATAAACTGAATGTCATGTGTATAACCAGTGGGGTGCCCCTCTAAACAAAATTCAGCAGAAGAAAAAAGAAACATCAAGTGGTGAAATGCTCACATAACATTGCCTTCATCGGAGGAAAATCATTTTGGTTCATGCATATATGCAGTAAAGATAAGTGCCATATTAAAAGTGCCTCTGAATGTATCCAGTGAAACACAAATGAATGAATGGTCATATTCAGTGTATTAAACATCTTTGATCTTGATCTCTACCTGCTTTCCAAGGAAAAGGAGTTTTCAGTGTCTTAAAAAATGAGAAAAAAATGTCCTCATAAGCTTTAAATGTGAAGTGTATATACAGGCACACTGTGCTGTAGAACCATGGAAGTGAAGGGTTATTTAGCAGAGTATTTGGAACCCTGATGTCCAGTGTGAGTTGTTATGTTTAGTTATGTTTACTTGATGAGTGTAATATTTTGATTTGCCTTACATTTATTCATTCTGAATATTTACAGCCAGTAATAAACAGCTTACAGTTGCCTATGATCGAAGGACAACTCCACTGAAAAGCTTGAAATTCCACTCTTTTTTGATTAACAGCCAGCTGTGCAGGTGCTCTATAGCATCAGATCATACATTACCCCCCATGTTCAACCAGCAGTATCTTGTGCAGGAGAGAAAATCTATGGAATGTCATTTCATCCTTTGAGCCATGTAATGGGGAGTCTGTGGCCAGCTGATTTAAGGACATATGGAAATGAATATATATCTGCCACAGCTGCTGTACACTCCATCCATACCAGACAAAGATGTAGGCGTGGCAATGAAGATGAATGCTCTTCATGTAAAGATATTGTTGCTAAGAAGACAATCAACACTTCTCATTGCATTTAATGCCCAAGACAATGAAATGACAGGTTACAAGGACCATGGTTTACTTTTTAAATAAAATATAAACAAGGGAAAATATCAAGCACATTAATCTTTCATTAAGCTCACCGGATAAAAAAGAATCGCTTAAAGTATCATTCGTTACCATCGCTGCAAGTGCAAAAGCCCCCTGCTAACATCAAAGGCTTCCCAAAGAAATAGAGCAGGAGAGAGTCAGTTAGCTGGGTTTGGCTGAGAACCAGCTTGTGGTTGGGTTTTAATTTCAACTGATGCATAATGGCACAGAGCAGGAAATGGGGACCCCATTGATAATGGATTTTGTGGCATCAAGACCTCTCATAAACAATGTGCTGCAAATTCAGACTGGGTGTTGACAAAAGTTAAGAGCTCATCCTCATCGTGCATGAGTCTTTGTGTCATTAAAAGATCAGAGGCTTTTCATGGCCAAAGAATGAGGAGACTCCCTTTCACATACGTACTCCACACACACACACACACATGATTAGCAGGAGGAGGAGTGGCTGGCATGTTTTTGAGGACTATGTAACAGCACTCAGACTGATCCTGTTTTGTATGTTTGGGTGGGGCTTGTGGTGCTGCAAATGTTTTGGAGCTGTTCAATTGAGGAACGAAGAATAATTTAGAAAATTAATGTGAAACATGTCGGGATTTCTTTAAGGAATTAAATAGATGCTGCCACTGCTTTTTATGGCCTAGTAGTTGTGGGTCATTAAATGTTTTACATATATACATATACTGCAATGGGCTGGCGACCTGTCCAGGGCGTACCCCGCCTTTTGTCCGCAGCTGGCTGGGATTGGCTCCAGCCACCCGTGACCCCGTTTGGGACTAAGCGGTTTAGGAAATGGATGGATGGATATATATGTATATGGGATTGTGCTACCAGAAGGCAACACAGCAGATGTTGAGGACAGCTACAAGTACCTTGGGATCCCGCAGGCAAATGGGAACCATGAAGAGGCAACAACTACCAAGTACCTGCAGAGAGTAAGGCAAGTCCTGAGAAGTCAGCTGAATGGAAAGAATAAAGTTCGGGCAATTAACACCTACGCCCTGCCGGTCGTCAGGTACCCTGCTGGCATAATAAGCTGGCTGAAGGAGGAGATAGAGGCCACTGACATCAAGACAAGGAAGCTCCTTACAATGCACGCCAGGTTTCACCCCAAGTCCAGCATCCTGAGACTGTACACTAAGCGGAAGGAAGGAGGCCGAGGGTTAGTTAGCGTCAGAGCCACTATCTAGGATGAAACAACAAAGATCCATGAATACATCAGGCAGCTGGCCCCGAGTGGTGATGTGCTTAGTGAATACCTCAGGCAGCAGGACAAAGCTGGACTGAAAGACAGCACAGAGGCACTAATCCTGGCAGCACAAGAACAACTACTAAGTACAAGACAGGGGTCTACCATACCAGGCAGGACCCCAGGTGCAGGCTGTGCAAAGATGCCCCTGAGACAATCCAGCACATAACAGCGGGGTGCAAGATGCTAGCAGGCAGGGCATACATGGAACGCCATAACCAAGTGGCTGGCATAGTGTACAGAAACATCTGTGCTGAGTACAGGCTGGAAGTCCCAAAGTCAAAATGGGATACACCTCCAAAGGTGGTTGAGAATGACCAAGCTAAGATCCTGTGGGACTGGTAATGGCCAACCAACTGAACATAGTAGTGGTGGACAAACAAAAGAAGAAGGCCGTAGTGATAGATGTAGCAATCCCATCAGGAAGAAGGAACAC
>NW_018127892.1:3846221-3855580 GCF_001952655.1 Monopterus albus | reverse complement strand
TTTTTTTTATATGTATATACACAGAGTAGAACACAGAACTGGCCACTGAAAGACAGACAGGCCCCTGCTAACCTGCAAGAAACACAGTGATGCTCCTGCTGACATCTTGTCTTTTTCAATTGCTTTCTTGCTGTCACTTGAAAGCACTAAAACAGCCTGGCAGCGACGCCAAGTAGGTTAATAACATGCAGCGGATGAAAGTGTTGGTAAAACTCTGCACTGCTGCTATACTGAAGAACGGATTTACTATGGAAATAAAATAAACATATCCTAACATATTTCCCTGACCTGCTTCCCTGTGCTGAGGTACATCACCTTCAAAATACAGTGACACGTTCGTTTCTGTCTACACTACGTGCAGCAAGAAAAGAAGCCTGACTTCAGAAGCCCAGTATATTACATGAGTTAGTCATGGCTCATACTGAATTAAACATAGGATGAAGAGTTCTTTTTATCTACAGCCAAAGTGCTAAATCTGACCACTGCAACCAATACTTGCCCACTTCAAATCCTCCCTTTGATAGTGCATTGGAGTTTCAAATGTATGAGTTTGTGCTCATTTTTTAATGGGCTCCAGTTGCAACTATTGGTTGATGTTTGCAGCTGAAAACAACATTACACAAAGCGTTCTTTTTCACCTTGTTGCCAATAGGTCAGATGAGTCATAGTTACATTTTGGTTATGCTTTCACATCTGTATTCTTTCTTTGTTTGCTGCAGGTAGATTTAATCAACCAGTCAACCTGTTTCCCTCCAAGTCATCTCTGATAGGTGTAATAATAATTAAAGCGGAGATGAACGGACAGGCTTGTGTGATCTAACTGTTCTTTTGGAGTTGGATGTTGAATGCTCTGTTCAGCTCGGAGAATCACGGACCTGTGTTTGGATTGCTCAGGATTTGTCTTTGCTGGTGTGGAGTTGTGATATTTTTGGCTAAGCGGGGATGAAAGACTAGAGTCCTGTGGCTAATGAGATACCAAGGCAGTGGGAATGATGGTTTTAATTACTGCCCTGAACTGGTCTAAAGGGTGCAATTGCTGAAAAGCATGCTGAGTGTCCTAGGTTGGGAGTCCTGCTGTGCCTGGCTGCCTTTGATGCTCACTCCCCTCTGCTCTATTCCTACATCCTACTTATCAGATTGTTTGCTGCTGATGCTTCACTGCACCTTTGTTCAATCCAATTCTTTGGACAAAGAGAGGAATAACCACTGAGATTTCAACTTCAAAAGCCCAAAAAGTTTCAGTGATGCAGAAGGCATCTTAATCTTGGAAATTAAAGCTACAGCACTCCCATTTTGTTTTGGCTCTTAGGTACTGAGGAGATGAATTGCTAGTCAGCTTGGCGTGGACTGCTTTATGTAAAAACTCAGGAGTGCAAGGGTTAGTATCCAGCCATGTAAACTAAACAAGTGTTTAAGATAGCAATAGCTTCTGTAATGATAAAACTGGGGAGTATTGCTTCCCGCTGTCCGCTCACATTTCACTGGGGAGAAATCTCCAGATGATCCACAGGCAGGCTGTGAGTCCTCCATCTCCTTGGCTGATCCCAGCAGGAGGGTGTTGCTACGTGTCTTCTCTGTTCTCATGCAGCCCAGCTCAGGACCAAGCCTTGTTGACTTTTCAGAGATCACATGAGGCTGGCTCCAAAGGGAGCTCTGCCTCTGCATGACTCTGCCGTGGTCAGCATGGGCCTCTGCTTTCTTTTCCTCCTGCTTTTACCCCCTGCCCCTCACAAAATAAATACATTTCAAAAATCCAGAAAGGTTGGGGTGATGTTTGAACACACCAAACATATTCACAAGCACACCGTTTACAAAATTACCCCAAATTATTTCTTGCCATCACTTTCTTTTATCAAAGTGACAAAAGGACTGACACTCTTTTCTTTCCACCTTTACAATATTCAGTGGAGAAACACAGAAACACACGCTAACTGACTCACATCCTTTTCTACCTAGATTTCCTGTATCTGTATACACAAATAATCTCTAACAAGCCAAGGCTTCCAGCCAGAGGTTTTTGTTATCAAATGAACAGGAAAGAGTATTTGCCAAATAGTCTAACAAAATGGAGCTTGAATAGGATATGTCCTTGGCTCCTGTGTTTGCAGGAAGTGTGGATAAAGGGTTGAACCATTTTGTGTTTTTAAAGCCATAATAATGATGTGCGTCAACACATCTAATGAAAATTCAACTATAGTGTGTATATTTTTTAAAGGATTGATTTTAACACTGCCTAATTTACTAGAATGCATTGTTGATAGCCATTTAAGAGAAAGTACAGATCATATGGCACAATGATCATAAGTTGTATTTAGGTCCTTGGTATTACAAGTACATCCAAATTTCTAATTCTAACTTAGCCCTGTTTAGGGTCATTTAGACCCCCAAGCTCTTGTCATCTTTCTTTTGCCAGATTCTTGTCACCCAGAGTATCAGCTTCCTTCATGAAAGCATCAGACATATTCACCTGGCACTTTTCACTTTTAAAAATGTGGATTACAAACAGTCAGTATTGTTAAATTGAAATAACAAAACTAGCAACTTCTTATTAAGTAAAGTTAGTCCACTTGCATTGGATAATGTTATCTCCCATTAATCAGCAAACTAGTAGTGTAGTTCATGAAGTGTAGAAAGGATGGTGTCCTCACAAATGTTACGTTCATGCAGTGTTATGTGACACATTAATTTCAAATGTAATTAAATGCGCACTGGAGTCACAACAATGCAAATGTTTTCCTAGCCTTGGTGTACATGGTTTGTCAGCTTATTTTCTGTGGGTTTTAGAAATCTATGGTGCAGCTGTGTATATTTCGGTGGGTGTGTTACTGGTGTTACTCACATTGTGGTGCCCCGTTTATACATTTATGGTTTAAACACTCACATCATACTTTAGGGACTTGACCTTCTTTGAGGGGATCAAATGTTGGTTCCCACCATGTAAATTATTGAAGTTTGGTATGACAGTTCGGTGTAAGCTAAGCGTTGGAGTTAGGCAATTAATGGTTAGACGTACTGTAAGGTTAGGCTAAGTTTCCAGTAAATGAGTGTAAATAAGTCAAAGTGAACTCCCCATGAGGAAAGAAAGTGTGCTTGTGTGTGTGCATGAGAGAGGGAGAGAGAGATATGCAGCGCCTGCATCTTTTTAAAGGGGAACACACTGATGCAGAGCAGATTAGATTGCTTAGCAGACAAGAGAATAATCTAATTTTCCTAACCCACTTTCTGATACCATAGTAGGGTAGCTCCTTGCTATTTATTTTCTAGTTTTGCTATCAGGGGTTCAAGCTTACTTTGATTTACATGTAGGACAAAAGCTTTGATACCATTTGTTTTTAAAGTTTCAAACAGATTGAATGAGCTGAGGTTGAATGCTATGAATATTGTCCACATACTATGTTTCAATATAGTGATGGTGATGGTCACAATAATGTAAGAATGAAGAAACTGTATTTTGTGAAAGTGCAGTTGGTTTGGTATACTAACTGTGCTACATGTTTCTGTTCATCAGCTTTGGGCTATATTATCTCACAGAGCATGATTAGTTTAAGCGTGGAATTCACACTGCTGTGGGCTGCAGGGCATGAAGCACATTAATCAGCATCCCTGGCAGGGTGCACCTTTCTTAGCCTCACACCACTCAGCTTGCAGGCAGCCCTCTGTCTGGCCATCTTTCGTCTTCTTTCTCTCACGGCCTTTGTTGTTTTTGAGAGACATGGTGATTTTTGAAGAAAATGTCTCTTCTGTTGTTTTTTTTATCAATGCTTTTACAGCATATTGTTCAGCATTCTGACAACATATTATTACTGAGTGTATGTACAGTAATATTTATTGCTCACATGCTCATAAAGAAATACATTGGTGGATTTTTGTGCCTTAAATGGCTCTTGTGATAATTTTTTTTCCACCAAACAATCAGGCTTGATGACACTGACACTGTAAACAGCGACTGAAGCGGGTCCTCCCAGGCTGGTCTCTCAGGTGTGAATCTTTCATCACTCTTAGGTCTCAGACATGAAAGACATAGCCTTAAATCGTTTTTAAAAATGCCCAAGTTTGGTTTCAAATGGTAGGATGTGGAAAAGAGAGGGAAAATTTGGGAAGAAATAATAGCTCGTAATGAGGTACCTCTTAAAATGACTGCATAAATTGGATTTTCTTTTTTACTTGGAACAAAACCATTTTAACACATTTCTGACTCATTAATATTTCATCATGGTCACAAGTTAAACCTGACAAGAAAGTGGATGATAAACCCTTGTTAGACTTGGAACAAGACTTCATTAATTGTAAACATCATCATAAAAGGGTCATGAGTACACAGTCAATATTTAATCAGTCAATAAATTTAGATCTAGCAGTCAATACTTCCAAGAAAATAATGGCCATGCTTTATTTTCATTCATTGCTTCACCCTGAATCCATTTAGGCCTTACTTGCAGGTCTGCTGGCCTCTGAAATTTCTTCAGGAAATACACAGAAAAACATTAAATCCTCCTGTACTTAGTTTGTTGCTTTTTAAGTCTGACATAGACCTACATATATATGATATAAATGCACATAATGTATCATTAATAAATACCATTTTAAAAAGATAATTAATCACAGATGTTGTCTTAATATATGATGCTCACAACCTGGAAGTCAAGGCCTTTCACTTTAGAGATCATGATCAATGACAAAAACCTTTAAGTGATTGTGGGGTAAGTGGACATTTGACAGTTTGCTGATATATAAAACACCAAGAGTGTTTGTTTCAAAGCCCTGGGTTTCAGTCACTCGGTGAAGTACTGTAGGTGCTGATAACCTAGTCTGCTCTGAGTCAATTTACTGAACGAGCTTTGCTGTCATCAAGTGGCCGCAATTGAGATCGCACTGTTTAAAAAATGAACACCCAACAGCACTAGAATGAAAGGATCACTGCCCTTAAAAGTAGTTCCTAGGCTTTTCTGAGTAGTTAATTTTTTTCAGCAACCATTCGGTGATGTCTTTGTTAGAATAGGCTTGAGCAACTTAACTTGTAAAAGATAATGGTATCTAATATAAACCAAAATGTTTTTTATAGTGTAAAAATGTTACAGGCGTATTAATACTTCTCAGTGATGAGGCTTATAATTAACGTTTCATTGCCGCGCTTTTTCTTTTCGTCGCTGAGGCACCTGTAGGAGTCCAAGTATTTTCGTGTTATAAGGCGTATTAAGGATTTCTTTAAAGGTATATATTGCTTCTGAGTTTCCTAACAGTATACGCTGGTATTAACATGCCGTCCCTGGTCGGCTAGTGGTTAAAGCGCAAGTGTGATTGAAGTTTAAATTTAATCGACTCGGGACTGTGAGCCAACCGGTGAGGCCTTAATTTTCCGGTTAATATTGATGGTTAACTAATGCTAAGTTCAACACCAGTACATCAAGTTAACACGAGAGTACTGTATTGTTATCTTTGGAAGATAAAGGTTTTTATATGCTTTTATGTCAGTGTTGTATCCTGTAAAAAGAAAATCTTAATTGGCATGCTAATATTAATTAACATTAGCTTTCGCAGCTGGCTGAGCACATTTGGTGTGGGCTACAAATTTCATTAGCACGCATGGTGATGTTAGCAAAAGGAAACCCCGTAGCTTCAGCCGTTTAACTCCGTTTAAAGAGTCGTATTATGATGCAGCTTTTGAATGTGTATGACTCGTGTTTTTTGTGGTTTTGTTTGAAGTAAACCTAAGGTTGCAGTATCTGACATTTAGTTTATTATTCGGTTCCAGTTTCAGGTTAACCACGCGAGATTAGTTGTAAAAATACTTGATATTAATGTAGTAATTTGTAGGATATTTTTACATTCAGTATTTTAACAGCTCTACATTTTGAGAACGACTGGAAATGACTGGCCGGGCAAGACCAAGGACAAGAGCGCGCGGCAGAGCGCGCGGTCAGGAGACTGCCGCACCTGGAGCAGTAAGAGCAGACTGATGTTACTGTGATACTGTACATGACAACAGCTTTATCCTTGGTAGACTCTGAAATGTTTGGAACATGTTCAGGTCTACCGCCAACAAATATCACAAACTAAAAACATTTCTTTGTGTGCTTGCAGTAGTATGTATTGTGTAACGTTAGATTTAAATGTGCAGGTTTCGAGATGTCTGAGATTTCTGCTAATGTTACTGTTCAAATTGATAGTAAACTAGTTTGTGGTACTCCCACATCAACGACAGCCTTCTTGCCCCCTGCCTTCTAACTTTGAACTGGCAGCAAATATAACCACGTCCCCAGAATTAGATAAACATTGTCAGAGTATAGCGATGATATTTTTGTGTCACGATGTTCCAATGTAAAATTGATGGGATTAGCAGAGCCTGGGAAAGACACTAATGTACGTATGCATGAATTGTGTACATGTGGTGGCTGAGTAACCTTAATGAGAATGAATGGATAATCGGGCAGAATCTTCATACTTGTTTCTTCATACATCTTGTTTTTTAAATGCTTTAATTCTGCATAAAGAAGGATTGAATTGAAAATCTGCTGGCATATTCAGTTCTGTCACACTTAAAGTAATGGTGATGATGCTGACAGTGAATCAATATCAAAGAATTATCTGTTTTCTTAACACTGTATCACCAAATATACAACTTTTTTTTCTTGTTTTTTTGTCCTTTTGTCTTTTCCCCTCTTGAAGAGCCAGGCCGATGAGCCTGCACCTGCAGAGGCCCCTCCTACAGAGAGTGAGCTGATTGGTAGAGGGAGGCAGAGAGGTGCTCCAGGACCCTTTTCTGCAGAAGGTTCAGTCAAAAATTGATTTGCGTTTTTCTGACAGCAAATTTATTTTGGCTATTTGTTGCTTGTGAAAGTCTGTGTCAAAATGTAGTTAAAGAGCCCACGGCATGCTCATTTCCACCCATTTAATGTTTGTAGATTAGCTTTAGATCCCTTATAACTCCAAATAGTCTGTAATTATTTCAGAATGATAAAACCAGAGAGCCTTTTCCTAAAAAATGAGGATAGTTTGTGAACGTGCACACCTCCTGCTGCCAATGTTGTCAAAAGTGGTAGGTTGATTTCAATTTCTCCCCCACAGAGATGTCTGAGATTTCTGCTAATGTTACCGTTCAAATTGAAAGTGAACTAGTTTGTGGTACTCCCACATCAAAGATAGCCTTCTTGCCCCCTGCCTTCTAACTTTGAACTGGCAGCAAATATAACCACGTCCCCAGAATTAGATAAACATTGTCAGAGTATAGCGATGATATTTTTGTGTCACGATGTTCCAATGTAAAATTGATGGGATTAGCAGAGCCTGGGAAAGACACTAATGTACGTATGCATGAATTGTGTACATGTGCTGGCTGAGTAACCTTAATGAGAATGAATGGATAATCGGGCTGAATCTTCATACTTGTTTCTTCATACATCTTGTTTTTTTTTTTAAATGCTTTAATTCTGCATGAAGAAGGATTGATACGAAAATCTGCTGGCATATTCAGTTCTGTCACACTTAAAGTAATGGTGATGATGCTGACAGTGAATCAATATCAAAGAATTATCTGTTTTCTTAACACTGTATCACCAAATATACAACTTTTTTTTCTTGTTTTTTTGTCCTTTTGTCTTTTCCCCTCTTGAAGAGCCAGGCCGATGAGCCTGCACCTGCAGAGGCCCCTCCTACAGAGAGTGAGCTGATTGGTAGAGGGAGGCAGAGAGGTGCTCCAGGACCCTTTTCTGCAGAAGGTTCAGTCAAAAATTGATTTGCGTTTTTCTGACAGCAAATTTATTTTGGCTATTTGTTGCTTGTGAAAGTCTGTGTCAAAATGTAGTTAAAGAGCCCACGGCATGCTCATTTCCACCCATTTAATGTTTCTAGATTAGCTTTAGATCCCTTATAACTCCAAATGGTCTGTAATTATTTCAGAATGATAAAACCAGAGAGCCTTTTCCTAAAAAATGAGGATAGTTTGTGAACGTGCACACCTCCTGCTGCCAATGTTGTCAAAAGTGGTAGGTTGATTTCAATTTCTCCCCCACAGATAAGTATACAATGCTATATGTACTGATGAAGAGAGATGTGTAACACTAAACAAAGCAGGTAAATGAGAGACCCCATATTTTAACTGGCATAATGCAGACATAGTAACTTCTCGATCTTTAAAACGGTTCTCTACAGAAACAAGGAATTAACAGACCTGCAACATGTATTTTTTTTTACTTCTCAAGTAGCTTCAAAGTCAGTAAATCAATCAGTGGTCGCTGCGTCTTCCCCCACACGACCACGTACATTCCCAGAATAGTGAAATTAATTCCAAAAGGTAGCGTAGCTTCCAAAAGGTAGCGTAGCCCTGACAATAGTATGTCAGGTCAAGAAAAAAAAAAAAAAACATGGAAAAGCATGCCATGGGCACTTAGAATGCCCCCCCCCCACCCCACGCATACCAGTCCTGACAGTTGCAATTTGTTTTTATTAGCTCTTCTGCAGATTTCAGCTGGATTTCAACAGGTGAAGCTGGGAGAAAGAGGTGGACGCCGCCAGGATTTTCATGATGCAGGGGTTTACACTAGGCAGGCTATGGAGCATGTTAAGGAATCAAAGTCTGGTCAGTCATCGTTTTAAGTTAACATATATAGTTAAGCAGATGTACATTTTGTGGTTGTTGGAGAGGATTGTAAAGTACTCTTTAAAAGTGTGTGTGTGTGTGTGTCCTTTCTCAGGGACAACTGGTTCTGCCATTCAGTTGAGGGCAAACTTTTTTTCGCATCCTGTCCCGCCCTCAATGGGTTCTGTACCAGTACCATGTGGACTTCAAACCACCAATGGAGTCTCGTCGCATGAAAAGCGCCCTTCTCTTCCAGCACGAGGAAGCACTTGGCTCAGCACGTAGCTTTGATGGAGCAATACTCTTTCTGCCTCGCCGATTGCACAGCAAGGTTCTCTGTTAACCCAAACTTGCAAGATTATACACACACAACAACGGTAAAAGCCAGAAATACAAATGTAGCTTGTAGTTGAAGGTAAGAGGTCCTTAGTTGCTTGCACCTTGCCAGACTAAAGTGGCTTAAACTGATCAAATTTGGCTGACGTTGGTACATTTTTCCCATTGCTCCCTTTGCAAATAATACTGCAGTTTGGTGGTCTTGATGTTTTATTTGATAGTAAAGTTTAACTGTTAAGACAAAGGTTTTCCTGCTTTGTACTGAAATATGTAACCCTGTATTTAGGAGACAGTGCTGTACAGTGAGACAAGGACTGGAGAGAAGGTTCAGATCAGTGTCACTCTGACAAATGAACTGCCACCAACATCACCAGTGTGCATTCAGTTTTACAACATCATATTCAGAAGGCAAGTTTTCTAGTTACCAGATCTTAAAAAAAAAAAAAAA
>NW_018127892.1:3844684-3845402 GCF_001952655.1 Monopterus albus | reverse complement strand
TAATTAAAAAAGAAAGTTTTTTTGTTTCCAAAATTTTAAAAAAAAAAAAAAAAAAAAAAAGCAAAGCCTTGGCAGTACAAATGAGCAGTGCAGCAGACATTCTCAGAAGCAAATTTTCATGTGATCAGTATCTTTGTTTATAGCTATTGCATATTCAAGTGGAAGTAATTCATTTCATCTGAACATAATGGTTTAGATGAGCTCTTATGTGGTACCTTTTGAAACTTCCAAAAGTCATGTTAATGGCCTTCATTTCTACAGGATCTTGAGGATTCTGAACATGCAGCAGATTGGAAGGGACCATTTCAACCCAAATGATCCACTGAACATCCCAGCACACAAGTATTCTTTACATAGCTTAATATCGTTCCAGTATAAAAGTTGCTCTGTCTTTAAAAAAACGTTGCTTCTTAAATTAGAAAATTAATGGCATAAGTATATACCATGAGTAAATTACCCCATTGATTTAAATACAGTGGGGCAAACAAGTATTTTATCCACCACTGGTTTTTCAAGTTTTCCCACTTGCAAAGAATGGACAGAAGTAATTGTCATCATAGGTACACCTCCACTGTGAGACAGAATCTACAAAAAAAAAAATCCAGAAAATCACATTGTTAGATTTTTAAATAATTTGTTTCCATTTTATTGCATGAAATAAGATTTGATACAATAGAAAAATAGAACTTAATATTTGGTACCGAAACCTTTGTTTACA
>NW_018127892.1:3822968-3844619 GCF_001952655.1 Monopterus albus | reverse complement strand
TGGCCCACTCCTCCACACAGAAGCACTACGGTGCCGGCTGGCTCAGCATGGCCAATGCTGGCAAAGACACCAACGGTTCCCAGTTCTTCATTACCACAGTCCAGACTCCATGGCTGGACGGCAAACACGTCGTCTTTGGAAAAATTCTGGAGGGAATGGTGAGTGTCAGGCCTGTCGGTCACATACATAGATTACTGTCTAAGGTACAAATAGGGGGGAAGTTAAAGAAGCCAATCTGATAGGGTCTAGCTTGCTGCCAGCTCAGACATCCCTGTAGTGTTTTTGAAATCCTAAAAATCACAATTTCAGACTACAGTTAAATAGACCATAGTTTCCTGCACTCTACCCTCATTGTTCAGTAGTGATCAAGCAAAGGAAGTGTTTAAAATTCACAACTTTTTAAATGAAGTGGAGTTTATACCAAAAAGTTCTATCTTTTTCCTCATCTGACCACATGACCTTCTCCAACACGGAGTTTCAGCTCCCTCCATAGATTTTCTATTGGGTTCAGGTCTGGAGACTGGCTAGGCCACTCCAGGACCTTGAAATGCTTCTTACCGAGCCACTCCTTAGTTGCCCTGGCTGTGTGTTTGGGGTCATTGTCATGCTGGGGTCATGTTTGGGGTCATTGTCATGCTGGTAGACCCAGCCATGATCCATCTTCAATGCTCACTGAGGGAAGGAGGTTGTTGCCCAAAATCTCGCGATACATGGCACCATCCATCCTCTCATCAATACGGTGCAGTCGTCCTGTCCCCAAAGCATGATGTTTTCACCCCCATGCTTCACAGTTGGGATGGTGTTTTTGGGATTGTACTCATCCTTCTTCTTTCTCCCAACACAGCGAGTGGAGGTTATACCAAAAAGTTCTATTTTGGTCTCATCTGACCACATGACCTTCTCCCATGCCTCCTCTGGATCATCTAGATGGTCTTTGGCAAACTTTAGACGGGCCTGGACATGTGCTGGCGGTGCAATTAATACAGGCAATGAGTGGAGGACAGGAGGGCTTCTTAAAGACAAGCTAACAGGCCTGTGAGAGCCAGAATTCTTGCTGGTTGGTAGGTGATCAAATACTTATTTCATGCAATAAAATGGAAATTATTTAAAAATCTAAATGATTTACTGGAATTTTTTTGTAGATTTTGTTTCACAGTTGAGGTGTACCTACGATGAAAATTACAGAACTGTCCATTCTTTAAGTGTAACTTGAAAAATCGGCAGTGTATCAAATACTTATTTGCCCCACTGTACATATTTTTCATTAGGGTAAATTTCAACCCAAAATGGAAACCGCACATAAACTTGTTTTTTCTCACTCTCTTGGTACCCAGTCTGACCATATGGCCAGGATTCTCCACTACCATTTTGAATTATGAGTCAGCCGTCATGCTGTGTACAGATGTGACCCACAAGGTGATGCGTAGTGAGACTGTCCTCGACTTTTTAACCAGCCTGAGGCAGAAGCATACGGGGAGCCAGTTCACTGAGATGTGCGAAAAGGAGCTTATTGGACTCATAGTCCTTACAAAGTAAGATCATTAATCTTATGCTGGGTTCAGACTGCACCATTTTTGTTTGATACACTGTCAGATTAAAGAGTTGTTACTTTTGCTGTGACTTGGATAAGGGATATGATAGGATGGTACCCGACAAATTGCAGCCTGCCTTTGTTCTTGACTTGCATTAAAGAGGTGCCAGGGACCGGGAGAATGTAAATAACAGAATAGCACCTGAAGCGGTGTGAGAGATGTTGGCTGCTTGTGTTTGGAAAGGCATTAAAAAAAAAATGAAAGGGAACAAAAGGACTGCAGACTGTCCATGGGACACATGAAGAGGGCAGTTTAGGTTGTCTGTGCTTCTTGGAGAACTTGAGGTAGCGGTTAAATGTAAGTGTTTTAAGCCGGTAGTATAACTGACGGCTAGTTAGCTAGCTCTGATGTGCCAGGGACCGGGAGAATGTAAATAACAGAATAGCACCTGAAGCGGTGTGAGAGATGTTGGCTGCTTGTGTTTGGAAAGGCATAAAAAAATTAAAGGGAACAAAAGGACTGCAGACTGTCCATGGGACACATGAAGAGGGCAGTTTAGGTTGTCTGTGCTTCTTGGAGAACTTGAGGTAGCGGTTAAATGTAAGTGTTTTAAGCCGGTAATATAACCGACGGCTAGTTAGCTAGCCCTGAACCTATACCACTTCTTCTGTTGCTGTACAATTCTTAGGTACAACAACAAAACCTACAGGATTGATGGAATTGCATGGGATCAGTCACCCATCAACACATTCTTGAGGGGAAACACTGAAGTTTCCTTCGTGGACTACTACAAGTCTGTATGTATCACACACTTGGCAATATTTGATGCAAACCTTTTTGCCTCAAGAAATGCACAATGATTCAGACAAATATATTTAAAAAAAAAAGCAATTACTGTATTTCTATAAAGGACTTGGCATTGAGCATAAATTACAAAATAACTGTAGGGACTTGATGAAATGATGCTTCCTTGAACATTGAATGGGGTACATATAAGTGTTTATCTCACATATTTGATGCAAACCTTTTTGCCTCAAGAAATGCACAATGATTCAGACAAATATATTTAAAAAAAAAAAAAGCAATTACTGTATTTCTATAAAGGACTTGGCATTGAGCATAAATTACAAAATAACTGTAGGGACTTGGTGAAATTATGCTTCCTTGAACATTGAAGGGGGTACATATAAGTGTTTATCTCACACACAGGCCCCTCCTTTTCATGTTAAACTCAAATATTTATACTTTTTGTTCTAAGCAATATGGCCTGGAGATCTCTGATAGGAGTCAGGTGCTGCTCATCAGCCATGTGAGGAAGCGGAGTCCTGCTGGAGCCCCTCCTCCTGGCCCAGCCTTGCTCGTCCCAGAGCTGTGCTACCTTACAGGTTACCATCTCATATTTTGCACTATTTTACTTGGGTCATTATCTTAAACATTTATATATGTAGACATTCAGAGTGTCACTCTGTCACAATAAGTGGCCACTTTCACTCCAAGTGTTTGTCATTTGTCTAAGGCAGATGCCTTTTGAAGGGGACGTATGTGATTGTTGGCTGTGTGTGCTACTAAAAGGGCACCGCAAATACAACACAGTGAAAAAGTGACACTTTCAATGCCTATATCTGTATATCTCAGAAATGTATGGCTTCACCTTCAGCATCTTTGTAGTATCAAATGTGCATCATAACAGACACATTTTACTGAAAGGTTGTGGTTATTAGTGACATCATTTAATTACAGGAAAAACTTGCCTTAAAAAGGTGAACAGCATCATTATGGACCCATCTCATCCTGGTCATTCTTTGTTTGAGCTGCTACCATCAGACAATACTGAACAATAAAAACAAGGACAAACAGACTGAAAAGCACTTTTTATCCCAGGGCAGTACAAGCACTAAATGCAGTGCGATACCGCAAATACAACACAGTGAAAAAGTGTGACACTTTCAATGCCTACATCTGTATATCTCAGAAATGTTTGGCTTCACCTTCAGCATCTTTGTAGTATCAAATGTGCATCATAAAAGACACATTTTACTGAAAGGTTGTGGTTATTAGTGACATCATTTAATTACAGGAAAAACTTGCCTTAAAAAGGTGAACAGCATCATTATGGACCCATCTCATCCTGGTCATTCTTTGTTTGAGCTGCTACCATCAGACAATACTGAACAATAAAAACAAGGACAAACAGACTGAAAAGCACTTTTTATCCCAGGGCAGTACAAGCACTAAATGCAGTGCGATAAGGGGTAGCGTAATGTAGTATGAGATTCTTGGAATGTTGTAAGGGATATGCGTTAGGGTCATGTTTTTATTGCTTGTAGATATTCTATTTAGTCTGTTTGGATGTTGTTGATCCATGGTAAACTAAGTTAAATTTATTTAGTGTTTTTTTTTTTTTTGGCAGGGCTGACTGACCAGATGCGAAATGACTTCAAAATCATGAAGGACTTGACCAGCCACACTAAACTGGAGCCGGAAGTGAGAGACAGACGCCTCAGCAGTTTTGTCACCAATATACGGAGGTATGTGATAATCACCATGTCACTGAGTTAACCATTTGATGATTATTTTATTTGTACTGTAGACAAGTTTCATAGTCAGAAATACACACATTCACATTAATTGAAATCTGGCAACACTAGAGACATTCAAGCAATTATAGCTTGATGCCAGCATCTAATATGAGAAATATTAAAGACGTACTGGCTGTATTGTCAAAATTTATGGTCCGTTTTCTCAGTTGGGCTAATTGACACAATTAGCCCAACTGAGAAGACTGAGTATAGTGTGTAAATTTGACTTGATGGCACTTAAAATCTTAACTGCTTTATTAGCTCTGCTTGGCAGTGAAAAGTTGTCATCACACACAGAATTTCATTAGCATTAAATCAACTACTTTTGCCTGTTGAAATACAGTAATCTAAATATTTAATTGTTCATGAAGGCACTGTACTGTTTTACCTCAAAATTCTCATCTTAGCCATTTTGCAATTGTCTGTATGTACAGAATATTACAAATTTTCATGTCAGCATTATTATCCCAGACTTTGATTTAAATTGTGAAAATGATTGCATAGGAATCGTGATGCACAGGCAGAGTTGGATAAGTGGGGACTGAGCTTTGATGACCAACTCTTGAACCTGACTGGCAGAGTCCTCCAAACAGAAAAGATTTTCCAGGCATCAAGATCGGTATAATATGATTAACTAAATTTGCTCTCTTGAATGAATTAAATTGATTTATTAATATGATCTTAATTGAAGATTAACACAATTTGTCACCTAGTATGACTACGATCTCCGGACAGCTGACTGGAGCAGACAGATGCGTGGGATACCTCTGACCAAATGTCCTCCACTGAATAACTGGCTCATGTTTTACACCCGTCGTAACAGCACCGAAGCGCAGTCCCTCCTGCAAACCCTCGACAAAGTCTCAGGTCCACTCGGTGTCCGCATGCAGAGAGCTGTCATGTGAGTTTAATAAATTAATTTTGTTACACAGTCCAAAACGGTGTTCCTGCAATAGCCTACATAAGAAGGAAATAACTGCATCAGTAAACAAACTATGATTTTTGAAGGTGTTTTTCCCTGTAGGGATCACAAAATAACTGCATCAGTAAACAAACTATGAATTTTGAAGGTGTTTTTCCCCGTAAGGATCACAGTAATTTGAACATGATGCTAATGCATTTAATCTATAGGTGCTTTTTAATACAATGTAACTCTGGGAAATGGCTTAGGATGTCAGTCATTTGAACGTTTGATATAGAATTGAAAGCCTAATGTTTTCATGATATTCATAGTCACCGTATTGAATGGTTAAATATTGAGTTGTTTTGAGGAGGGCAAGATTGTTCAGTCTGCATTCAGTGGTTATGGTGGTTACGTAATAATCTAAGACGGTGGTCACCAACTAAAATTACATTAGTTCCTGTCAGCAGCATCTTGAATCAAGATCCAGACAAACATTTGTTCAATGTTTTCAGCATAGATTTTTCCCTGTTATGCCTCCACATGTAAAGTTTTATAAAACAAGAGCATTCAGAGAATGCATGTTCCTCCACTAAGGCACAACTTAGTGCCTTAGTGGAGGAACATGCACACAAATGGGTTGCTTGTGAAAAATGAAATCCAGAACACAAAATGATACTTATAATGTGCATCTTACTTCAGGGTTCTAATTCATTACAGGCCAAGTTATGGCAGAAAATAAATGGAGTTTTCAATTTTAACTTTAAATGGCTGTCAGATCTGGAATCTGCATCACATCTGGATGAAATTTGGTGTCTGTCTGGTGATGGACATTGACACCCTACATACGTGTCAAATTGCAAACAAAAAGTTAATTATGTAACTTTTGATCAGGATTTGTTTTTATTTTGCCCCATGTTAAAGATGGATTTCGTTTTTTTTATGACCTTTTATTTTGCCCCATGTTAAAGATGGGTTTTTGTTTTTTTATGACCTTGACCTTTCTCAACCAAAATCTAATCACTTCTGGGGTGCCCTTGAAGATTTCAGAAAAGCTGAAAGTGTTGATATCTAAGTTTAACTTTGGTTTTTGATTTAAACATTGTGATTTATTCTGTATTAATATTAATCGTGTAATTTGTTCTCATATCTTTCTGCATATACAGTAATGGCCAAAAATATTGGCACCCCAGCATTTATCAGATAACACTTAGAACCACCTAAAAAATTGTTGCAATTACAAATTCTTTGATATTCTCATATTTATTTCTTTTGCCTTGGAACAAAGCAAAGAAGCAGGGGGGAAAAGAGCAAAGAATTGTCTGAGGATCTGAGAACCACAATAATGGGAAAACCCTGGATAGTCTCAAGGTTACAAGTCCAGCTCCAGAGGTCTGGCTGTTCCTGTGTTCACTGTGCGCAACACTGTCAAGAAGTTACAGCCCATGCCACTGCAGCTAATCTCCCTGGACGTGGACAAAAGAGGAAAAAAATAGATTGCAACGAAGAATTGTTGGAACGGTGAATAAAGAACCCTAATCTACTTCCAGATTCAAGCTGACCTGCAGGCACAGGATGCAACAATGTTGGCTCGCACTAACACTCACCATCTGAATGACAAGGGACGCTATGGTAGGACACCTAGGGGGCCCCCACTGCTGACACAGAGACAAAAAGCCAGACTGGAGTTTGCCAAAACATGGAGGAATCCACAATCCTTCTGGGAGAATCCTGTCAACAGATGAGACTAAAATAGAGGTTTTTGGTCGAGCACTTCATTCTACTGTTTTCTGAAAGAACAAGGTCCCTACAGTCAAAACACTGTGGCGATTCACTGATGTTTTGGGGTTGCTTTGCTGCTTCAGGCACCTGATGTCTTGACTGTGTGTACTGTGTGTGTACTACCAGTGGATTTTGGGTCACAATGTAGGGCCCAGTGTCAGGGGCCCATTGTCAGGAAGCTGGTCTTGGAGCAGAACAATAACCCAAAGCAGACTTAAAAAACAAAAAAAAAAAACACCAGAAATGTTTTCAGTGCACTGGAGAGTTCTGAAGTAGCCAACAAGGAGTCCAGATCTAAAATCCCATAGAGCACCTGTGGAGAGATCTCAAAACAGCAGCTGGGAAAAGGAACCCTTCAAATGTGAGAGACCTGGAGCAGTAGGCAAAAGAAGAGTGGTCCAAAATTCCAGTAGAGAGGTGGAAGAAATTCACTGGCTACAGAAACTGATTTCATTAATTTTGTCCAGGGGAGTGTGCTACAAAATATTAAGTTGAGGGTGTCGATAATTTTGCCCATTCTATTTTTGGAGTTCTGTGGAATGGATCAGGTTTGGCTTTTTGTGTGTGTGGTGTTCCAATGCAAACAAAAGAAACATTAATACCAAAGAATTTTCTGGGAAAAATGATGTTATTTGACAGAAATGCAGGGGTGCCTATAATTTTGGTTATTTAGTTTTATCTTGATTTAAAAAAAAAAAAAAATTGTTTTGCACTCTTGAGTTGCACAAAACCGGTTTGAAAAGTGCCATATATACTAAGCCTGAATGATTGATTTTGGGAGAACATAAAGTGCTAATTTGTGTTCTTTGACACCCTCCTCCCTTCATTTGACCATTTGTGGATGTGTTTGTAGAAAAGTATTATAAAGGTGCATTTGTGAACACAATTATTTTTTTCCTCATAAGACACTTCTGAGTTTGGTTTGTTTTTCTCACTTGCTGGCAGACCTGCCCTGCTTTCACACAAGCGGCAATTGAAGGAGAGAGACAGCTCTGTGAAGCTTGCCACGCTGCACTTGTTACAATAAAACATTTTAATGAGAAACACTGTTCTCTGGATAGAGACCTCTTTGGGTCCACATCCGGACTAAAGTACATTTGGTGATCGATTGTCTAAACTGGGGTTTTTTTGTTTTTTGTTTTTTTTTTGTTGCTGTTTTTAAATTCAGGATCGAGTATGAGGATCATCCGGAGGCTCTCATCAGAGCCCTGCAGCACAATGTTGGGTCACAAATGGACATGGTTGGTGCTTAAATATATCGTGTACAAGTACAAACGATCAGAGGTCTGTACCGCGATGAGCGTTCAACTTAGTCTGGCTCACTTTGGGTTATCAGGCTTCACAGAGCCTAACATTGAGCATCCTAGATAACTGGGACCACAAAGACAGTTGTCAGCTGGCTCTGTTAAGTCTGGGAATCTTCCTATCTGGCTGGCTAGGAGCACATTAATGTGAAAGAGGAGTTAATTAGAAGTGACACTGCCAGAACCATGCATTGTAGTACTGAATATAATGAGACTGATACCCACAGGGAAAATGATTTTTAGCCAAAGCAAAAAGTGATATTGTGGTGAGTGAACTGTGAATAGTAGGCTATAGTCGTATAACAGAATAAGAAGCTATACAAACACTAGAAGTAACTCATTAAGGAAAGAATATTCCTTACAGTAGTGTAGTATAATAAGGGTCTTATTCAATAAGTACCTCATTTAGTCACTGGAAATAGTTAAGTGTATGCATTTTTCTAATTTAAAAAATTGTCTGCTGCTGTGAGTGGACCCTGGAAAAATATCGACAGTCAGGCATTCTGTCTAGAATCAAATCTTGTGCATTTAAGTGTTTATCAGAGGGTCCTTATTTTTTTAGAAACCGCTTTAAACTAGTGTCCCACAAAATGCCTGATGCAGCACAATGATATGACTGGTCTATAGAAGAAAAATATCACATTAAAGTAAACTGTTATCCTTGTCCGGATTCTGTGGGAATGATTCCTCAGTTTTTCCCCAGTGATCTGGTTGGTCAGTACTCCGGGATGTTGACAGCTGTTTATTCAATCCTCTGAAGGTGACCTGCTCTAAAGCAGGTTAGCCTTGCACAACAAGTTATAATGATCTAGCCCACATTTATAAGTGAGCCAGCTTCATGGTGCTGGAAAACCTGAGCCCAAAGTTAGCTGGATAAGCCACTATTCTCTCCTTGTGGTACAGGCCAGAGTTGATATTTATTAGTTTTGACATTGTCCTCTTGTTTAGTCAGTGCTGCGGCATGTTTTGTGAACCATGGATGAACTTGATTATATTTAATCTTGTCTGTATGTTTTGTGTACCTGTGTTTTGGTTTGGCAAAGAGAGATATTAACGAGGCAATACAAGACCTTTTAGAGTTTTCTGTTTGTTAGGTGGTGGTGATCCTCTCCAGTAGCAGACAGGACAAGTACAGCGGTGTCAAGAAGTACCTCTGTGTGGATTGCCCCACACCCAGCCAGTGTGTGTTGGCTCGTACCCTGAGCCGACCTCAGACACTCATGAGTGTGGCTACAAAGATTCTGCTGCAGATGGCTTGCAAGATGGGAGGAGAGCTCTGGAGCGTGGAGATTCCTGTAAGTTGCATGCACACTAAGTGGTATATTAAAGAAAACTAAGCTGTGTTAAGGGAACAAGAATTAAGCTGTTCTTGACCAGATGAGCTGACAGATGTTTTAAAGCAGCGAGTATGCAACTGGCACTATGTAATGTCTAAATTGTATCAAACACTAAATGGAATGTCACAAGTGAATATCAGTTGTGGCATTTGTGAAGCTGTGATCACAAACTAAAATTTACAGCCATGGAGCAATGTTGGTCATTGTGTGGAATCTTGGTATGGGAGGGAGTTGATGGGAGAGCCATCTGAACTGAATGAGCTATGGAGGTGCTGCTTAAAGATGATGCACGTGCTGCACTCACTCCAAGCTGTGGGACCATGTTAAGAGAAAATACAGTAGGTGGCTATCATGATAAAATAGCCTACAGTGTATCATTACAGCAAGAAAATAGTGTCGTAATAATGCGAATGTTATAACCTGAAAATATCTCGTAAAAATAAGCAAAGTATCTTATTATGAGAGGCACTTCTTGTTAAGACAAAATTTACACTGCCATAGGCACTTCTTGTGCGTACTATGAAGTATAATCCTGCAGACACCACTGATAATAATTGTAGACAAATCCTGCATCACTTTGCATATGTGGATGTTTTTTTTGTATTCAAACAGCTGAGCTGTTGTACACTGACTCACACACAGTGGGCACGGTGTCGCTACTGGGAATGAATGAATTTTAAGATGAACATTGAAGTGCAGAGCAGGCATCATGTTGGTTTAATTTTGATGCCTTAAAAAGAGTATTGGGAGTTTTTAATTTCATCCAATGTTAACATGATACAACTTCAAAGAAGGCTTGGAACAAGGTTATGCACAATAGCCTACAGTATATGATGCAGGAGGAATTATTCTTTGCTGTCATTTTGCTGTAACGTGGGACATGTTTTGCATTTTGGAATGCTGTAATGTATTGAGATGTGAAGCCAGTATGTTAAAACACACCCAGTAGGCTGCCATTCTGAAATCCCCAGAATATGTCCTAGCATGAACAAAAGAGAAAATGAAGATGGCTTTCACCTAATCTGTTTTTTTGTTTTGCTGGTGCAAGTTAATATGTGATCAGTAAAATGTTCCCAGTCAGATTTTTTTTTCCCCACCAAAATATCAGATCTTCCAGCACATGACTCTCATAAGTTTTAAGAGAGAGAGAGAGCAAGCGCAAAACTTTTAACAAGTTTAATTATGGTTATGTGTTGACTCACAAGACTTAGTTTTGAAAAAAACTTGAACAGCTTCAAATTAAACTTTAGAACAGAATTTTAAAAGGAACCAAACTCAGGCTACTGGTGTGAAAACACAGCACTTTGTGCTTCGGCCATACTCCCTCCCTCACTTTGGCCCCCTACTGTAGTGTAGGAAAATGCAGCTCTATATAGGAACTTCATTTTTAGAAGAATGCCTCTGTTTTTGGCCAAAGTTGGCCCTAAAATGCAGAAAAAAGTCTGAGGTACTATTCAGGGGAGCAGAGCCTGAGAGCGACTGTCTCTTCCGTAGCGTAGACTTGATAACCTTGATTTAACAATGAAAAAAAACATACATAATGCAATAATTGCCATTGCCTTGATGACTCAACAGGTGTACAAGGTCTGAGCATTTAAGCGTAATGAAATATGTAGGCAGCCACTGCCAACCAAGTGCCTCAGCTCCGTGAAATATGTAGGCAGCCACTGCAAACCAAGCGCCTCAGCTCCGTCTGGCGTAGCTACTATAGTCATCCACCAGCAGTTCTGGATATTAACAGAAGGATCAAATTATCACTCGGCCGCTATGGTAAATCTGGATATTAACAGAAGGATCAAATTATCAGTCGGCCGCTATGGTAAGCTACTACAAAAACTGCTTCACCTTGTGGATATATTCAGTACTGCAGGCAGCTTAAACACATGATGCTTGCGATAAAGAGGTGGAGTGGTGATCAGTGCATCGTCACAGGGGCAGTGTACAGACCTGTTGCGAATCAGCCATGTTCCACCGCGATCCAGCCAGCAATTTAAGATGACTGCATCTGCAACTTTTCGGAAATTATGGCCGCTTAGCGCCTTTGGGGCACCATAGCCTGATCTGGGGTTTTGTAATAAACTGTCACCAGTACAGCCGTGTCTTTCTTGTGTTAATTATTTCTGAACAATAACAGTTTATCGTACAGGCAAACAAGCTAATCCAGTCTGATAGCTGACAGACATTAACCATGAGTAGAGCCGATTCGTTGTCGGTCTGTCTCTATGCCGATTGTTGAAAATACTATTAAGAAAATGACTGGTCTTATCCTTTAAAGGATGCTTGCTGTTTTGTCGGTCTGTCTCTATGCCGATTGTTGAAAATACTATTAAGAAAATGACTGGTCTTATCCTTTTAAAGGGTGCTTGCTGTTTGACTTGCCTAACTTGTCCTGTGTATTTGCACAGCTTAAACAGCTGATGGTTGTGGGCATTGACTGCTACCATGACACTGCTGCTGGGAAAAGGTCCATTGGAGCTCTAGTGGCCAGCCTCAATCAGACCATGACCAGGTTAGCATCTGCAGCAGAGACTGGCAACTGTGTGTTGGAGGGCTGTGTTAAGTTTTTCCATACTCTACCTTCTGAATTAGGCTGCGCTTAGTGTTAATGCAGATGTCTGCATTGGTCATAGTTGTTTTGGCAGCTTGTCATAATATACCCAGTAAGAAGTATGACAATTAATTTTGTTAAGGTGGTTCTCCAAGTGTGTGCTGCAGCGCAAAGGTCAGGAAATCATGGATGGTCTGCGGATGGCCTTGAGTGGCAAGTTACTTTCCTATTTAATTTTTCAGTGTTCTGTTTAATTTGAAGTTGCATGTAAATCCATTATCAGTAATTTGAGAACTGTCATCACTTTGTATTTGCTTTCCAGCTGCACTAAAGGACTATCATAAGTTCAACAGCTGCCTTCCTTCACGCATCATTGTGTACCGAGATGGGGTGGGAGTTGGCCAGCTGCATAGTGTGGTCGACCATGAGGTTGCACAGATCATGGAATCCATCAAGTCTATGGGAGATGAATATCTGAGTGTAATGGCAAGGGTTTTTGGTTTTGAAAGCTGCTTCACTTAGAAACTGTTAATCTCCGCTGTGAAGCTTCGGACAAGTTGTTTGTGAATTGCATTAAGAACAGCAGGTGCTAAAACATGTCATGCCACTAGCCAATCAGCTTGTATTGAGTCTGGCTGGAGTATGAGCTGTTTTGTACTTTCATATTAGTTGCTGAGTCGAGGAGCTCAAACACCAAAAGAACTTCAACCAACCAAAAATGTAAGAGTTTCTCCATCTGCTTGTCTTAGGCCCAGGCTGAGTGTGGTGGTGGTGACGAAGCGTATTGCCACCAGGGTCTTTGCCAACATCGGTGGCAAGGTGTCCAACCCTCCCACAGGCACCATCATTGACTCGAAGGTCACTCGTCCAGAGTGGTGTGTTTTGTAGTTGGTCTTGCTGCTTTTGATTTTGCATTGAGTAGCAGCGGTATCTGACTATTGCAACCTTTGATTTCCAGGTATGACTTCTACATCGTAAGCCAGGCTGTCCGTGAAGGATGCATCGCCCCAACCCACTACAATGTCGTGTATGACACTAGCGGACTGAAGCCTGATCATATGCAGCGGCTTACTTACAAGCTGTGCCACATGTACTACAACTGGCAGGTAGGTTAGCTATGAATTCATCCTGCTTGACTGCACTCATAAGTTTGTGTTTACAGCATTTGTGTAATTGCACTGAACTAGGCCTTTTCAGCACAGGATTGCTGGGTATAACCTGAAATTGTCATTTAAGAATAAATTATCAGAGCAGAATCGTTTAGGCCAGTATTGGTAGTCAAAGAATGATTTAGGTGTAATTTTTTTTGTAACTTTTAAAAATTTTCAGGGGATCATCCGAGTGCCTGCTCCCTGCCAGTACGCTCACAAGTTGGCTTTCCTTGTGGGTCAGAGTATCCACAAGGAGCCCAGTCTGCAACTGGATGAGCTGCTCTTCTACTTGTGAGGATGAAAAATGAGCAAATAGTTCAGTTCTGTTTCTGTTACTTTGTGATAGCACATTCAATCTAATGCAATGACTCAACCCTGATTTATGGTTCTGTGTTGAATCTAGGCAGAGCCCAACACCGTAGGCTATGCGGGTTGCAGCGTAGGGTATGAGGCTACAAATTACCTGTGCTGCAAGTGCAGCATAGATTCAGTGCAGAACCATAAATCAAGCCTAAGGCTATGTACACATTGCAGGCTTTAAATTCCCAGTTTGATTTGTCAATTTGATGTTAGTTCATATTTGTGCCACGTTGTTTTTGAATTAAATATTTCAGTGGTATGCAAATGTTAATGCAAATATAAGTTGTTGTCAGTGCAAATATAAGTTGGGTTTTGCCTTTTAAAGGAAAATGTTGCAGTAAATGATGTTCATATTGTAGGGGAACCTATAGTACAACTTTGTTTTAACACAAGTGCTTTGATTGGTACAGTGTAGCAGAGGTTCTCCATAGAGGGTGGTAAAACTGTTGAAATGGTTCTAATAAACATTTTTGTTTGTCATTTGTGTTTTAAGTTAATCAAACATGCAAACATTACAAAATATCAAATTTATTTGTTTTATAAAAGATTGCACATGCACACCCACACAGTAATTTATAACAATCAATATAGGCTGATAATTATTGGCATAAAGCTAGCACACATTTGCAGACTTTTAAACAATATGGTCTTCAAGACACCATGGGGAAAGCTTGCACTGTTGGATTATAAAGTTAAATGTACAAAAAAGGCAGTTTTAAAATCAAGTATAAACATTTAAAAACAATTTTACAAATGGACCAAGTACAAAAAAGCAACAGTCAATCAAAATGAATAGAAGCAATGCAAGGACATGGTCCACAAGTAAAAGATGTATATCAGGTTAGCGTTGTTTGGCCAAGAGTTGTACAGAAGTTACTACAGAATGTTTTGCATACTTTTTTAAATTTATTTTTTGGCAGTTTCAGTTCGGCTCTTGTTTTAAAAAAAAAAAAAAAAAAAAGCTACGTTTTAAGAGTACATGAGAGGATGAAATGGGAAAAGGAGCAGTGAGGAAAGGAAAGTGGACCATTACATTTCATGTGCGGCCATCTGCACTGTCCTCTTGGGCAGCTTTGAAAAATGCATTGGCTTTCAATTAATCATACATTTGCTACTCTACATTGTGTGTGTGTGTGTGTGTAGATATAGATAGATATATAGATGTACAGTACAGTATTATCCTGCACCAGCATAACTTGGGACAACAGGCATCAACAGATTGGCTTAAAGAACATGTTTGCGTAGAAGGGTGGAGGGGCAGTGACGAGGTAGTACTGTGAAAGGAGTCAAACTTATTGTAGTGAAGCCCATATAAATGTTGCATGTTATGAACCAAAGCAGTACAAAAACGGGACCTAATTTGCTGATGCTATATGACCGCTATTTTGTAGTTGGTTTTACATTGGCTGTGGATCAGTAAAATGTCAAACTGAAAAGTAATGTCCATTGATTTACTCAGTAATGTGGTATGCAGGGAGACTTTTATGCTCTTTTCATGGTCTAATCTATAAGGTGTGAATACAACTGAAGAATAAAAATGTTATGCTCAGGTTTAGCTACATATGGACATTGTCAATGCAAAAGTCTTGGAAGAGTACAAGTAAGTTCTGGTCCTATGGAAATCAGCAGCCACACAATACCCTGCATATTACAAGTCAGGATTAACATCTGCAAACTCAGCTTGTTTTATGAAGTAACAAAAATGAATAGTAGGCATGAAACTGCACACTGTACTGAACAGAAAAACAATTGTGTGAATATAAGGCAAATACATAGAGGTTGGATCTACTAGGCATTTTCATTCAGACTGGTTTTACTGCAGGGACCCTCCAGTAGGTACATCATGTGCTTGTTTTGAGGGTGTCAAACGTGGGAGGAACACTTGCCTTTGACACAGTTGTTAAGGCAGAGGAATGGGAGTTACTTCTGCTGATTTGTCACAGTATGCTCATAGCATGTCAACTGTGAGGTATTGCAGTACTGCTTGCTCTAGGTTCCTCACTGAGCCCAATGCATTGCATGCACTCTCAGGGGATCAGGAGGGAATGTGCTGAAGTAAAGCATGCACGCACCTGGTATAATTTATGTGCCTGGCCGCTTTGAACGAGCTCAGGTTGAGGCCCTGTAAGTCCACCTTTTTCTTCGGATTCAAAATTGACTCAAAGTTTAGTTGACCCCTCAGTGACTTTCTGATTTCTGTTTAGTGCGTCACACCAGACCATGCGCAAAAAGGAGAATGGCCCAGGCCCCGTCTCTGTCAACAGCAAGCCTCTGTAAGCCAGAGACGTGGAGGTAAACTCAGTACTACACTACAGACACAGTGAGGTTTCTAACCATAATATCTTTAAACGTTAAAAATATGTGGTTGATGCCGTTAGCAAAATACAACCATTGCAGTATACAACAGACGTACAAGAATAAAGCATTTGCTAAGCTCACAAATGCCACCTGTCCACTGTATTATGTTTCGGTTTTAATACTACAAAGTGTGTGGGTGATACTCTCCAGGTATGTCGAGATTATTTCACAGCGCCAAGTTTATGCAGTAGTTTCTTCCCTTTCGAGAGCAGTCCATTTTTCCTTTTGGAAGAGTACATGTCCAGTGGGGCCCTGATGGGACTGCCGGACCCCATGTTGGCAGGGCCAGAACCAGGGATGAGTGGATGCACTGTGGGAGAAGCTGCTCTTCTGGGCACACTTGATTTTTCCAGTGGAACCTAATGGGAAACCCGTAAGGGACAGTTGAGGGTGTTAAAAAGCCAGATGTGTCTCACACCTCAGTCACTACTCCCCTCCTTCTCTTTTCTGTCTCAGCAGGGTCACCATAGCACTGAAGTCTACCTCCCTGGATGTGCACTCAGGTATAGATACACACTCCCTCCCTCCTCCCTGCCTCTCTCCCACCTCTGTCATGTAGAAAGTGTTTTTGTTTGTGTATTTATGAAGCTATGAATAAGCTACAGCAGATTTTGAGGATGACATTGGCTAATGTAAGGTGAAACATCTCCCAGCAGGGCAGTTGTTCTCACAAAAACAGATGCATTAGGGGACAAGTGGGACACATTTATATCACATTCACTTTCCTCCTCCTTATATAAATATAAATATTTACTGTACAAATACAACTGTGTTACAGAGAAACTACTAGTCACTATTCCTTTTTTGTAATCATGAGCTAAAAGGCTTCTTTAAATTGCACTTTGGAAAAATAGATGGTTAAAGATTCATTGCAGATATGCAGTATGTGTGAATAAAATGTACCCACTAGAAAATATGAAAATCATTTTCCTGAATTTAATGTTTTTGTTGTATGTAAAGTGAGACTATGTAACCTCTGCAAGAACAGCAGAACAGTCTTCCACTTTCGAACTGAAAGCTGAATTCCTAAGAAGGAAACCACAGTCCTGATATGACCAGATAAGATGAACTTTATTACCATTTGCCCTGATACCTTTGCGTTGTAAATCTTGAGCAGCTTCATTCAGTCAATCATAACAGAAAAGATAACGAAGAAACAACAAAGAGGTAACAACAATGCAGTCAATTTACATAAACCCCTTGTACTGTACATACAACCTCTTATGTTCCACAGAGTTGTTTCTCATGAAATTATTTGAGGTCCAGAGGTAGATGTTTTGTCCGTGGTATGTTAAGTATGTGTCCAGAATGTGCGAGTCTTTGTGACAGCGATGGGTAATAGGGTTGGGTGTATCTCATGTCAGCTTTGAAGAAAATGTGACTGGGATGATGTGGGTCTCTGAGGATGGCTCGTACTTTGGATCAGCAGCGGTTACAGTATAATGATTCAAGAGATGAACCAGTGATCCTCTCTGTGGTCTTCACCACACATTAGAGAGCTTCCCCTGTCCTTTGTGTAGTGTTGCCAAACCACAGTGATCCCTCTTGTCAGGATGCTCTCTATTAGTCCGCTTTAGGCCTGTGTGAGGGGTCAGTGGCTCAGTGTGGCTTTTTTCAGTCCAAATGAAGTAGAGCTGCAGAATGAGCTCCTTGGTCTTTCCAGTGTTCAGGACCAAATCATTCTCTTGCCCATAACTGATGATGTTCTCCACCAGCTGCCTGTATGGTGTCTTGTTGTTGTTGTTGCTGATGTGTCCTGAAATGGTTTTGTCATCTGCAAATTTGAATATGAAGTTACTGTCTATGGAGGATGTGCAGTCATGGTTGTACAACGAGAACAGTTTTGCACCCAGACAGAAGCCTTGAGGGGTTCCTGTGCTCACTGGCTTCAGCAGATGTTCTGGTTCCCACCCTCACCATGTGCAGTCTCTGTCAAAGGGTCCAGTATGCTGTTGCAGCTGCAAGTGGATAGCCCGAGTTCCGTTAGTTTAGACACAAACTTAGTGGGACGGACCGTATTAAAGTCTGAGCTGTAGTCTAGAAACAGAAGGTGTGCATTGGTGTTCTTGTTTGAGTCAAGGTGTTGTAGAGCAAAGTGTATGATCAGGGCTACTGCGTCGTTCACTGACCTGTTGGGTTGGTATGCAAATCGTAGTGTCTGGCATTATGTTGCTGATGGATTCCAGCACTAGCTTTTCCAGGCACTTCATGGCTACAGAGGTGAGTGCTACTTGGCAAAAGTTGCTCACATTGCTGGCAGTAGATCCCTTTGGAACCAGCACAATGATGCTGAAGTGATGTGGCACAACTGCCTGTGTGAGGGAGGTGTTGAATATGTCTGTGTTGACTCCAGCTAAATGAGCAGCACAAGCTCTGAGATTCTTGGGTGATGCTCCATCCGGAACAGCTGATTTATGGGGGTTCACTTGCTGAAAAGTCCCGAAAACCTCAGCCTGTCACCTGAAGGACACGCTCATTGCTGCTGCATGGTGCTTTCTGGGGGGAGTCATGATTTTTCTGGTCAAAGTGGGCATAGAATGCATTTAACTTGTCTGGGAGTGTGGGGTCCATATTGTCAGCAGTGAGCGTGACCTTCTTACCTTTGCAGTTACTGACTGCTTGAATGCCCAGCCACATTCTTCTTGTGTTCGTGCCAAGCTCACACTGATTCAGCTTTTGGAAGTGGTCCTCCTTTGCTGCCTTAATGGATTGCTGTAGTGCATAGCTTCTCCAAATTTAAAGGCCATTTTCCTTTCCTTCATCTTTATGTGGATGTCTCTGTTGAGCCATGGCTTTTGACCAGCAGTTTACAGAGCCTGATAGCGAACCTTAGGTTAATAATGCTGTACAAATTCACTGACCTCATGATGCATTTTAGCTGAATGATAAAAAGTAGTGTAGACATTTACTATTATGCCACAACTGTCATTTGTAACCAGTGGTTGCTGCTCAGAAGATGCATAGTCTCACTTTAAACCAATAAATATTGTTTGGTGGTCTAATCGATAGATCTTAGCTCACAAAATTAGCACTGACTTGAAAATGCTGACTGATTTGACAAAAATGTGTTTATTTATATTTCAGAACTATTTTTACCATTTCACATTATTCTTTACACACAAGACAAGGGGTCCTAAATTTGGCTTGAGATTTACATAAAAACTGCAAAACCAAATCAAAAACTAAAAAAAAAAAAAAAAAAACTTTTATGCTTTAGGTTTTTACTTAGAATTGGCCTGTTGTCTGCATTTCTGTTATAGGTTGCAGTGTGTAACACTGGGCTGAAAGAAGTGAAAATGTTATCATCACTATTCTTTTTAATAATTGGGGGTAATTGTGCAACAGTGGCCTTTTAGCATACCATGAGTTACAGCAGGAGACTTATTGCAGGAGACGAACATTGTCAGGTACAACACTCAGAGAAACAACTGAAGATACCATGCTTCTTGTCTGATGCATTGCCTAGGGTTTCTATCTCTTATCAATGAACAATACTGTGTGGTTTGGGTTAAACAAAGATTCCTAAAAGCTGTATCTCAGGGCATAAAACTGTTAAAGGAATATTATATGAAGTATACATGGTGCGTACCAGAAACTAAGGGAACCCATGTCATCTGCATTAGACGAGGGGACTGTAATTTTGGTATCCTCAGTTGCTCACTTACGTGACGGAAACAGAGCCTTTAAGGTGTGAAATGAACACTCTTCTTCTGTTTTGCCAAGCGGGTGAGGAAAAGAAATAAAAAAAATATATATATGGTGATGGCATTTCAATAGTTTGCACTATGACAATGGCAACTTATAACACAAGGAAAGAAATATCTGATGACACCTATTAATATTTCAACAAGGGCATTATTTGTAAACACAAAAATAACATCACATATTTACATTTAGGAAATAATTACTTGAGATTATTCTCTGATGGCCACATAGGCTAAGTGACCTTTGCGTGCTATTGTACAAGAAAGCAATATACAAAACAAGGCGTTGAAGAGCAGATACAAAAGTTGTACTACACTAGACTTTATATAAAATGTCAGAGGTCATGCATCTGCACTATAGAACATGCTGAGCTACAGACTACATAGCTCACCTTTCAGTACAACAAAACTATGTACTCTATTAGAAATTATTTGAGAAACACAGAATATATTCATAAAGCATCTCTTAGAATGCTAAATATGCATGTGCAAAAATGGCTAACTGCTGTTTTTCAAGACGTGACAGAACAAGTAAAAACTCCCGGGAGTTTCTCCCATCCATGTTACTCTCATTGAGAATGCTTTATGAATACTATATATTCATCTTTTCCACAATGCAGAACCTCCCCCTTTCACAGCAGTAAACATGAAAAATAAAAGTACCTCTCTCAAGTAGTTTTAAAGTTTTATTTTCTCATAGATCTTAGACATCTATTTATTTACAGTGTAATGCTCCAAAGTCAGAAATCCCATTGTACTTGTATCAATGAGACGCGCGCACACACACACACAGACATGAAACTAAAGGAGATAGAGGGAACTGAAAAGAGTAAATGGATGACAGGGCTAGTACTGCAAAGGAGCATGTACCCTTTTGGTCTTTATCCGTGCTGGAGTGTCCTGGGGGTATCGAGATGGTGAGTCAGTGAGAAAAACCTCTACATCATCAGGCACTTCTTCTAGAAAGTTGGAAGGAACAAGTCCCTTGTGTCCGTTGAGCTCACCCTGTGGAGTACACAGTGATAGTGAGACTCACCCTGGCCATATTTAAATGTTACCCTGAAATGAAACAATTTCTCCTTGTGCTTTGAGAATACATATTTCACTTTAAAGCTGCAATAAAGTCAAAATTGCCCTATGGAGTTTTCCTGTAAACCAACAAGTTATGTTTACATTTAGTGTTATTTACTACATGACGTGTACCATTGGGGTACTGAAACCATTTCATTCCTCAAAGTGCTTCTTTTATTATTCCAGCTTCTCTACCCTGTTTTCAAATTCAGGTCCATAAATTGGCCCTGCCTACCGCCTAGCCAGGGTTATAAGTTGGATGAGTGGGAGAAGCCAGGACAGTGTTACCTGGTTCATGGTCGAGATGGCGCCGCTGTTCATGGCCTGCTGTCAGCCTCTCCGGTGTATGTTACTGATTTCACTGTTTGTGCTGTTTCTGTCATCTGTCACTTGGAATGCATCAGCTCTACTCATGTACGATCATGCCGCCCTTCTTAATATTCGTTCGTCTATGGAAAAGTGTCCCAGTCTAACAGGCTGGGATAACTCAAAGACTGTCCCACCATTACTGGCGAAGATACCAGCATATTTTCGGCGTTCTTACGTCGTCTGCTCACGAAGGAAGCGTACCAGAAAACGAGGGAAGAGGAGTGGGGTGGGGTGGCTGTCCGCCTAAAGGCTCTGCTTTTGCGGATGCCTCTGACCATCACCGTGGACCCGGCTGGTGGTGTTGTGGTCCTAGCATTACTCGCTGGCCTGGCTTCATTTGTGGTTGGCCTCAGCCCATAGGCCTGGATTTCTCGGCCCCTCATCTATATCGCCAGCTTTCAGGACATCCGAAAAGGGGTGTAAATTTGTCTAATCTTCGACCGCTGAAACGTGTGTCTCAGCCACCAAACCCTGTTTTATCGATTTAAATGGGTTTGATTAATGTTAGATCGCTGACTAACAAGACATTCATTCTGAATGACTTTTTTATATCATGGAAACTGGATTTCATGTTGCTGACTGAGACGTGGTTAAAGGAAGGTGAGCATTGCGCATTTTCTGAGCTTCTTCCACCTGGTTGTTCCTTCCTCAGCTC
>NW_018127892.1:3799646-3822920 GCF_001952655.1 Monopterus albus | reverse complement strand
AGTGTCGGCAGCTGACAGTGGACACTTATTCAAGTTTTGAACTGCAGCTGTTTGTGATAGAACTTTTTCAACCGCTGCTGTGCACAGTGGTTTATTGTCTTCCTAAATTTAATAAGGACTTTATTCAGAAGTTCTCTGATCTCCTGGGTTTTATCTTGCCAAAGTTTGACAGGCTTTTAATCCTTGGTAATTTTAATATTCATGCATGTTGTCCGGCTGACCCTTTGTCTAAGGATTTTTTTTAAGTACTATTGACTCTTTTAACCTCACCCAGTTGGTGCATAGCCCTACACATGAGCTCGGACATACACTGGATCTTGTGATTTCTCACGGGCTGCCTGTTATTACTGAAGTATGCAACTCTCGATTCTCCGATCATTTCCCTCTGTTATTTAATGTTAATGTGCCTCCACAGTTCGATAAACCCTCTATTCCTGCTAGTATCAGACACTCAATCACCTCTTCAACAGCAGGAGAGTTTTCTACTTGCTTCAAAAAATCTGGTTTGTATCTGATGGGTGATGTGTCCTCCTACATGGATCCTGAGGAAGTATTAACTCTATTAACCTCCACCTGTCAGGATATATTGGACTCTATAGCTCCCCTCCGATGTAGACCGGCTAAGCCGAAGGTGGGCTAAGCCGAAGGTGGAACCTTGGCTAAATGACTTAACTCGGGAACATAGACAAAGATGTCATAAAGCTGAATGTAAATGGAAGAAGGACAAACTTTGTTTCTCTTCGCCATTTCAGGGACTGCTTGTCGGACTATCAGAAGGTGGTATTGGATATTGGTATATTGGAGGAGATCAGATTGGTGTTATATTGGTAACTGTTCCTCCTCCTCAACTATCCTCTCCTGTGGTGTCCCCCAGGGGTCTGTACTCGGCCCAACTCTCTTTTCCCTCTACATACTTCTGCTGGGATCACTTCTAAGGAGATGTGGATTGTCTTTTCATTTTTATGCGGATGACATCCAGATATACTTACCATTAAAAGCAGCAGGAGGGACATCTCTACAGCCACTGTTTGACTGACCTGAAAGCCTGGCTGGCTCAGGACCTTTTAAAATTAAATGAGGATAAGACTGAGTGTGTTTTATTTGGTGATCTGGCGAAATTTGCTGCTTTTAATCACAACTTAGGCCCCCTGGCTCATCATTTGAAGACGACTAAAAAACCTAGGGGTAACGTTTGACTGTGACCTAAGATTCGACAAGAGGATCAACTCAGTCGTAAAATCTAGTTTCTTTCACCTGAGGTTGCTAAGTAAAGTCAAGTCATTTCTTTCTTTTAGTGATTTTGAGATTGCAATTCATTCTTTTATAACTTCTAGACTTGACTATTGTAATGCATTATACCTTGGTGTTAATCAGATGTCTCTCTCTCGTCTTCAAATGGTCCAAAATGCTGCTGCTCGTCTTTTAACAGGTACTAGGAAATTCGACCATATAACTCCGGTACTGGCCTCTCTTCACGGGGTTGGAAGATCTCTGGACTTGGAGTGTTAATGCTTGCCTGTGACTCTTTGAATAAACCAGCACGGTTATATTTTTTATATACTCAAGTGGTCTGAGTCGTCCCTCGGAGTTCCTGGTTTGAAAGAACCGGATGAGGCTTTATAATGGTTCTTAGCCTTTAACTGTGACCTAAGATTCGACAAGCAGATCAACTCGGTCATAAAATCTAGTTTCTTTCACCTGAGGTTGCTAAGTAAAGTCAAGTCATTTTTCTTTTAATGACTTTGAGATTGCAATTCATGCTTTTATAACTTCTAGACTTGACTATTGTAACGCATTATACCTTGGTGTTAATCAGTTGTATCTCTCGTTTTCAAATGTTCCAAAATGCTGCTGCTCATCTTTTAACAGGTACTAGGAAATTCGACCATATAACTCCGGTACTGGCCTCTCCTTACTGGCTTCCAGTTCGTTTTAGAATTTATTTTAAGCTGTTTGTTTTTGTTTTTAAGGCTCTTAATGGTTTGGCACCGCCTTACCTCGCTGAGTTGGTGAGGTGGCACGAAACAACTAGATTACTCAGATCCTCAAGCCTGTTTTTGTTAGAGGTGCCCAGGGCCAGATACAAACGTTGGGGTGATCGTGCTTTTATTGTTGCAGCTCCTAAACTGTGGAATGATTTACCTTTTAATGTTAGATCCTCTACAGGCTTGACAACTTTTAAATCATTGGTTAAAACATATTTATTCACTTTGGATTTTAATACATAGTATTGTCTGATGCTTCCTCTTATCTGTTGATTTTGTGTACTTGGTGTTTTTATGTTCCTGTGTTTTATTTCTGTTTTGATAGTTTTTACTCTGGATTTGCATTGCTGTGTAAAGTACTTTGGTCAACCAGACATTTTTAAAGTGCTATACAAATACATTTTGATTTGATAAGTAACAAAGATTGAAAAGGTTGCATGTGTTTGCACAGAGTGGGACAAAGTAAAAAGCAAAAGCCATGGTTAACATTGGTTTGGCTTTTTAAGACTGAGAGTGGTAAAAGCAGGCAAATCTTTGTTTTGAATCTCAATAGGCCCTCTAGGAGCTGAAAAAGGATTAGAGCTCTAAAGTGTTTAAACGTCAGTGTTTACTTGCTAGTAGTCTTTTTCCTTGCCTTTGTTGGCACATATGTAACTATGCTTTTTTTTTTGTCTGTGTGAATAATTCAAATAAAACAGGAACTTGCCTTTCAAAAGCACTGCTCAATAGCAATTGTTTCTATTAGTAATCAAAAAACTTCTTGCAGTGGAATGATTTGAGGAAGTTGTTTTTTTTTTTATAAATTCTCAATTTAAAGTTTAAAGTCCTTTAGTTATATTTTTTATGCTCCAAAACAGGACCTGGATAGCTCAAGAATATTAGTTATGTAATTGGCATTAGTTTTAAATGCTTCTACTTTTTTCCTGAGAAGCTGAGCTTTTTCTGTTTGGTATCGTCTAAGCTTCACCTGCCATTACTGTGGCAACGAATATGGTCAGAGGGGCAAACAACAGCTGTATCAAGTTTTCAAATCAATCCAAACTTTACCCATAATTCAAAAGTGAAGCAGTGTAGACTGCTGAGGGTGAATAGCAGAGGTCACCACCACGGCTTTTATATAGATAATTCAGCTGGGTTAATTTCATTTCCATACAAGTCTTCAAAGTCCTCCAGCTGTAAGCCACCCGCAGTACCATTGTCTATACACAGAATGAACAAGCCATTTAAACTCGCAAGTACCCCGAAATAACTACATGGGAAAACTGCTGAGGACAACTGTGAGGCTATACTGTAAATAAGTGAATGTACAGCAGTACCATTGGAAATAGAAATGGTCTGTACTTACATAGTAAAAGCCATCTTCATCTATTTCTCCAAAAACTGTGATGACATCCCCAGCACAGAAAGTCAGTTCAGCCTGCCGAAGAAGAAAGAGCCTTGAGATCATTTTGGCCTGTTGCATTTTTGTTCTTGTTTATAGCACTTTAAAGGCTTTCCCAAACATCAAATCTACTGGGGTTTGATGAGTTTGAAATGCTGTACTTTTATCTCCAAATCAATGTGATGCATCTTAAACAAATGTCAATTCAGTTTCAGCAGCAGGACTGTTGCAACTGTAAATGCATCAAATGTAGAACTTTGAAGACAGGAACACACTGGGCACGTCTCTCCTGTGGGATTCTCGAGAACACACAAACCAAACACAACAAGTACAGTATGTGGGAGACAGGTTGACAAAGAAGACCAAACCGAGGAGGGGGGATGCTGGCTCAGGCAGTGTATGAGGGGCTGTATTTGTGACCACCAGGGACAAAAGGTTGTGGCCCATCATCCAAAGCCCAACTCCTCCTTTTCATTTCAACAAATGGGGGTGGGGGAGGAAACACACACAGAGCAGACGGCAGTGTACCCTCTTCACCCTCACTCACCTCCTCATTCAGTCTGTTGTCATACTGTGTCGGTGGCAGTGCCAATAGAAAGGTGAGAATAAGTGAAACCAGGGGGAAGGGCCAACAAAACAGCACGGGAAAGTACTTTTAGTCGTCTAGCTAACATAGTGCTAACTGTAAATCCTCAATTAACCTCACCTCTTTACATACTGCCCTGAATCAAACTCAGATTAAGTCTGAGATTATATTGTCAAATAAAGTTAGATAAAGTAATACCAACCTTCAGTTTTTGTGCTAAGATACATTAGCTACTGGCTGTTCCTCCATATTTAATGGAAACACAAGAGTACTATCAGTCTTCTCATCTATTTTAGCAAGAGAGTATGTGCAAAATGTCAAACTATTTCTTTAGATTCTGCACTAAAAAGGATAAATAGAATATCCTTCTCTCTGCCTGTGCACCTCAAAATGATTTGTGCTTTGACTGCTTTTATGCATTTGGTAACATGATGGTGGTGACAGAATGGTTAAGACTAAATAGATAGCTGGAACTACAGGAAAACAGTACCTCTACATCAACATTAGGGGAGCTCTCTCTGGGGTCGTAGTCATACAGGGCGACCATTCTCCTTGTTGACATCGGGTGTTGCCGCCCACTGCGCCTGTTCCTCTCTGTGGAGAGGAAAAGTAATAAAAGACAAAAACAAGTCATCAGTGGCAATAATGTAAAAAAAAATTACCGAAGGATGTGAGGGCAAATGAGAAGACAATCCTTGAAAATCAAAATCTTTTCAACATCTTATCTGGTATTCGTTAGAAAACTACTGTGGGTCCATGTTAGTAGATGTGGAAAAACTTAGGGACAGCAAGTGGAAATTAGCTAAAGCTTCATGGATGAATAAGGGTGAAAAGGATTGGGAAAACAAAGATAAAACAGAGCAGAAGAGCATCTCACTGGACACAGACCTCTCTTGGACTTTCTGGATCTGCGATTTATAGAGCGGCCATCTTTGAAACGGTCGCAGTTCACTTCACAGGAAAGCAGAAAAATATAATTAAGTGGGAAGAGTAGAGGAAAGGAAAAATGTGTCAGTAAAAGACACTTTAGCAGGACATAAGGTGTCCTCTTGACATAAAGTTTATGAGGTCGAGGTCAAGGTAAAGAAGCTGAGGAGGTTCAATGGGGAAAATGTCTTACCTAACTTCTCCACAGGGGTGTTGAGTGGTAGAAAGCCCTGTTTGAGGAGCTGTTCCATCATTTCATCATCTTCTGTTTGGATCTCAGAGACCATGTTACAGGGGATCAGGCCTACTCGGTCTCGGATCTCCGCCCTGTAGAAGCCATCTGTGTCTTTATTTCCAAACACCTAAAAAGAACAGATGCATCGAACCATAAAACCATGAAAATCATAGTCTTTACCAGTTGTAGTTACCACTATTTAAGTGTATATCCAAAAGTTAAAATAACATTTAAGTGCAGGGAAATTAAATAAAAACAAGACATTTTTGGGATGGTCTTCGTGTCTAGTGTTTACCTTAATAATTTGGCCCTCCTTGAATGGTAGCTCCTCATCAGCGGCATCAGGATTGGGAGACATGGACATGGGGTCATAGTCAAACAAAGCCACAAAGACACGGGTCAGCTCCTCTGGCTCTGATTCCTCATAGTAATCTGGAGAGCATCGTCCCTGCCGGTGCCTGCGCCCACCATAGCCGTCTGAAACATAGAGGAGGCCTCTGCTGCTACTACCAGCCTTATACAGCCACGCTGGCTGTAGAGGCAATGAGAGCAGAAGATGTCTCTTTGTTAGAGCTGATAGGGGAGAGGGTGATGAGATGCATGTGTGAAAAAAGACCCTGAAATTGATGTGATAATTATACTTTCAGTTTTAATGTCTTTCATTTTGAAAATGATATTCATGTTTTGTTCTCGCACTCAAAACAAAGGATGCTTTTACAGTAAAGGCTCAGTACAATCGTAGCCCAGCAGAGTACTTCGTTCACACATGGCTGCTTGCTGGCGTGACGTGACGGTCACGAACACAGCACAACACAACACAGCACAGACAGGAAACGTGTCTAGCTGTTTTTGGGGTGCAAGAGAAACTGAGAAACAGGAGGACACAAATAACACTGCATTGTTGTTCATTGCTGTTTCACTGCCTTATCTCACAGAAGCTGAATAACATGCAGGCTTTCCCAGGACTGGACATATTGAAGGGAGCATTCCTAGCATCACATACTGGCATACTGTCATGCTTTTACAGCCACATTTGAAGACTGTGCAAAGAGTGGCAAAGGAAGCACGTTCCCAAGGGAGATAACACATCAAATGTCCCAGCATTTCCTGGTAATGCAGATACAGTGCCTTGCGAAAGTATTCGGCCCCCTTGAACTTTGCGACCTTTTGCCACATTTCAGGCTTCAAACATAAAGATATAAAACTGTAATTTTTTTTGTGAAGAATCAACAACAAGTGGGACACAATCATGAAGTGGAACGAAATTTATTGGATATTTCAAACTTTTTTAACAAATAAAAAACTGAAAAATTGGGCGTGCAAAATTATTCAGCCCCTTTACTTTCAGTGCAGCAAACTCTCTCCAGAAGTTCAGTGAGGATCTCTGAATGATCCAATGTTGACCTAAATGACTAATGATGATAAATAGAATCCACCTGTGTGTAATCAAGTCTCCGTATAAATGCACCTGCACTGTGATAGTCTCAGAGGTCCGTTTAAAGCGCAGAGAGCATCATGAAGAACAAGGAACACACCAGGCAGGTCCGAGATACTGTTGTGGAGAAGTTTAAAGCCGGATTTGGATACAAAAAGATTTCCCAAGCTTTAAACATCCCAAGGAGCACTGTGCAAGCGATAATATTGAAATGGAAGGAGTATCAGACCACTGCAAATCTACCAAGACCTGGCCGTCCCTCTAAACTTTCAGCTCATACAAGGAGAAGACTGATCAGAGATGCAGCCAAGAGGCCCATGATCACTCTGGATGAACTGCAGAGATCTACAGCTGAGGTGGGAGACTCTGTCCATAGGACAACAATCAGTCGTATACTGCACAAATCTGGCCTTTATGGAAGAGTGGCAAGAAGAAAGCCATTTCTTAAAGATATCCATAAAAAGTGTCGTTTAAAGTTTGCCACAAGCCACCTGGGAGACACACCAAACATGTGGAAGAAGGTGCTCTGGTCAGATGAAACCAAAATCGAACTTTTTGGCAACAATGCAAAACGTTATGTTTGGCGTAAAAGAAACACAGCTGATCACCCTGAACACACCATCCCCACTGTCAAACATGGTGGTGGCAGCATCATGGTTTGGGCCTGCTTTTCTTCAGCAGGGGCAGGGAAGATGGTTAAAATTGATGGGAAGATGGATGGAGCCAAATACAGGACCATTTTGGAAGGAAACCTGATGGAGTCTGCAACAGACCTGAGACTGGGACGGAGATTTGTCTTCCAACAAGACAATGATCCAAAACATAAAGCAAAATCTACAATGGAATGGTTCACAAATAAACATATCCAGGTGTTAGAATGGCCAAGTCAAAGTCCAGACCTGAATCTAATCGAGAATCTGTGGAAAGAACTGAAAACTGCTGTTCACAAACGCTCTCTATCCAACCTCACTGAGCTCGAGCTGTTTTGCAAGGAGGAATGGGCAAAAATTTCCGTCTCTCGATGTGCAAAACTGATAGAGACATACCCCAAGTGACTTACAGCTGTAATCGCAGCAAAAGGTGGCGCTACAAAGTATTAACTTAAGGGGGCTGAATAATTTTGCACGCCCAATTTTTCAGTTTTTTATTTGTTAAAAAAGTTTGACATATCCAATAAATTTCGTTCCACTTCATGATTGTGTCCCACTTGTTGTTGATTCTTCCCAAAAAATTACAGTTTTATATCTTTATGTTTGAAGCCTGAAATGTGGCAAAAGGTCGCAAAGTTCAAGGGGGCCGAATACTTTCGCAAGGCACTGTATCTAGGAAGGGATGAACATGATATCAGCTCCCCATGCTTGTCATGGATCACCATGTTAAATGTTTCAGTGGCTCAGAGATTTGCAAACAATACTGACTAAGCAACTGAAATGTGAATTTTGGGAGATGTAAAATGTGCTTCTACAGTGTAAAACCTGATGGCAGCATAGTTAATGAATGTGTAACCAAGTGATGCCAACAATTAAGAATGCACTAACTCATCCAGTAATGTATCTCACTGTATTGTAAATAGATCATGCAAAAATAAGAACGGAAACAGGGCTACTGGCTCATAAAGGCAGAAGGAGAAGAAAAAGAGGAACTGGCAAAAGAAGGTAAGGAAGAGGAGGGCAGGCTGAGTTGCAGTGGGGTGGGAGAACGCCCTGGATGTGGGTCAATGGGAAGAGTTGGTGGGTTGGGGTTTTTTGGAATTGACAGCATAGGAGTAGAAATGGGAGGGATTTTCATTTTCCAGCAAAGGGAAAAGTGGTCAGTCTCGTCTTACCCCATCAGCTTTATTCAGCTAAGCTATGCTAAACTAAACAAGTCACCTAACTGTCCACCAGAAAACAAAGACCACTGACATCACTGCATGTGTTCAAAAACCATACTTGGCCTTTTCTGGCACTGTCAAGGTGAACAGTCATCTTGGAGAGAAGCTGCACCACATACCATATTGATCCTCTGAGGACATAGATCGCCATATCCTGCGCCGAGCTACACTGCCATAAACATCCTCCTTGATGGGTGAGAGGTTCCCTTCACTGCCCTCACTGTTACTGTCCATGGTGATCTCTACAGAAGACACCAATCACAATGTTACGGTCACAGATCCCCCATTCACTCATGCTAACACAGTAGGATGATGAGGTTGCCCTGAGGCAGGGTGGTGTGAACAAGGCAACAGGTTTCACGCTGAAGTCACTGGGTGTAAAACAGCAATGCTTGTACTGTTGAAGGTCATCATGTAAACATGTTAACCCACAGTAAACACAGGCACAGGGAGTGTATCTGGGACAACTTTCCTGTAAAACTACATGTGAACATTTGGTGAATCCAGCTCATGAAGATGGACATCTACAGGGGGTGCAAACCTCACAGAAAACAGTCTATATGTGGTTGTTAACGATCTATAGGAAAGATGTACAGCTTGGCTCACATGGGTGAGGAGGAGACATGGTATAAATAGCACAAACATTAGTGGCTCTGCAGGCGAGGATGAGGCGTCTCCTCATGTGGTGACCTCACTAACCAATGGATGGGATGGGTCGTCGCTGAGGGGGGGTGCCGATGTGAACTGGCCTCCTCTCTGAGTGGTCCAGTCGATCGGCACTTCCATGTGATGGTGAGTTCCCAATGATCTTTAGGGTAAAAAAAAAAAAGACAAGGGGTTAGAAGAACAAACCACCTGTAATATGAAGTAAAACATTTTTAAAAAAATCCCATAATCCTGGTAACACAACTGAAAAACCATAAGAACAAATGATGACTTCCATTTGTCCTTAGAGGCAAAATAATAGTGAGAAAAAAAAATCATAAAACAAAAAGTTAACCTAACAAACCATCAAAACAAGTAACTCAAATCAACCCCCAATACAACAACATGCACTGGAGGTTAGTAAAGGTCAGATGTTTAGCTAAAGACCATTTGTTAGGTTTGTATTGTTCTGTGCATGTCAGCTTCTTGATGAGAAAAGGTAGCAAATATAAAAGAAAAATGAGAGCTAAAGAACAGAAGAAGGAGTGGATAAGAATGGAATAAGTAAAAGTGCAAGGTGAGTGATCGAGAATGGATCAAGACGTGAGCAGATGGACAAAGCCTTCATAGCTTGAACCTAGAGCTCTGTTACAATAATCAAAAGATTAGTGATAATGATCAGGAGAATATTTTTGCTGAAACAAGCGAAAGACAAGAAATTATGTGTATGGGTCAAAGTTAAAATGAATCACAGCAGGCATCAGACTTGGTGTATTTTTCTATGTGAAGCAATGAGAGGCAGGATATGCTGAAATAAAGCTCTGGAGAGCAAGACATGGAGAGCAACATGAGGCCGGCAGGTGGCAGAGAGAAGGAAATGCAAGGGGAAGAATGGACAGGAGCGGCACACCACCATGCACTGCACAGAGATTTCACTTTAAATGGAACCTTTCCCCTTACAGACATGAGAAGTCGAAACTTAGTTAAATGGCCTTTAGGTAATTGAAAGTTTTACTTTAACCACCTGACATTCTACAAGCAAAGTAATTCACACAAAGGAAAACATCAAATCAGACCAACCATGAATGTGTGATAACTTGTCAGAAAATTAAAAAAGTGCCAAATGAAGGGCGGGGGTAATCATAAAGCAAAACAGACAACATTACTAAAACAGAATGGCTGCAGCTTGCAGATGAAAAGTACAGCAGAAAGTCGGAATCACACACCAGCGGCCGGTCCCGGTTGAGCCTGGACAAAGACTGGGCCCTAGCCTCCCTGTGGGGGCTGTAATAGACCCTGTCCAGCTCGTTCAGCCTGCCCTCGCTCAGGGCCACTTCCCTGGAGTAGCTTCGTAGACCCGCCTCTCGACCAGGCCCAAAGTGCTCCCTGTTCCTAAAGTCACCTGTGCGTACCGACTTGGCTGGAGTCACTGGGACATCAGCAAACTCCTCCTCCACGCTGCACTGGCGGGTCAGAGTTCTTTTACGGCCCATAGCCAATGCCCGCCTTTCTACTGGGCCTTCACAGTGGATAATGCGCACAGGACCCCGCATGGTGCTTCCATGAGCATAGTACCCTCGATGACCCCGGCCTAAAGAGCCTTCTTCCTCACTGCCGCAGTCTAAACCACTATCAGGACTTTTTGTGTTCTGGCGGTTAGGCCATCCCAGGATGCGGTCATCTGCATTGTAGCAGTAGCGGCTGTCAGTGAAACGAGGAGAGGAGCGCTGGCGCTGCAGGTGGCGGGAGGTCTTGCTGGGGGTGAGATGGTTGTGCATGTGGGAGTCCTGAGGATACATCTTCCGCTGTGTGCCTGGGGTTCCAGGCCTTCCACCTTCTTCAAAGGACAGGCGCTGGCCCATGCTGTCCACGCTGTCTGACTCCTCCTCAGCCACCTCAGGGATGCTGTGGAGACGTTTGCTGCGGAGCGACCTCTGCTTCACCACCTCCCTCTGGAGGTCCCAGCAGTCTCTTTCCTCGGCTAAGTCCTGACGCTTGTAATACGCCTTCAGTCATGACCAGAAGGAAAAGTTCCACAATTTCACAGTTCAGTGTGTTCAGTGCAAAAGTTTAGATTTTTGTGAGGGGGGGTTGAAAAGTTTGTTCGAAGGTTTTAGAACAGGCAGGAAACAACACAGTATGTGAATAGAACAAATGGGGAAAGACAAAATAAAAACAGAATTAGTTATTTGAGGCAATGTAGTAAGACATGCAGTTTCATTCCATGAGGAGGAAATGGCATGCTCTGAACAGGAATCTGTGAAGGCTCCAGTATGGAGTGATAAACTGGGCACAGGCACAGAGATTAAATGAGGAACAGGAAATTTAGCTTGTGAATAATTTTCAAACCTTTTCAAACAAAAATTAAGAGACCGGTTTAGTTAGCGCCATGGGTGAGGGACACATACTGTAAAAACATAAATGTGGATGAGATATACAAATAAATCTAGAAAGTGTGTTAAAAATTAACAACACTAAGAACATGAAGCTTAGTGATTAGAAGTATCCACTGCATTATCACATTTCTTTAGTCATAGTTTCAGTGAATGAAACATGCAGAACTTTTACATGCTCACAAAACAACAATAAGAAAATGTGACAATTCATGTTTAATCTTAATATCTAATTAAAGTTTTATATCATTACTATACATATTTGCATCTTTTTAAACTAATATTTTTTACAGAAATATAAGGATAGATAATGTGTAAAAGTAATTTAGAAATAGATGGCGATGACAAAAAGGGAGACGTATTGGTGTATCCCCCTCATGGCTGCCACTGTACAGGCTTAACAGGACCTAAACAAATTTGCAGTTATTTTATAATGTCTTCTAAAATATAATACAGAGGACCATTCAGCCACTACAGTACCTCTCACTTTCATAACATGATGGCAGATTGGCTTTATATGCACACATCAAATGAAAACAGAATCATGTACCAACAATGTTAACATCTAACAAGAGAAAAACTAAACATTAGGACACGATGGATGTAAACACAAGTGATTATTTCCATTTAAGTACTCACTTAAATGAGATTCCCATATGCCATGACCCTTTGATACAGTAGAGTACATTACAATTTGCACTTAAATATCACTTTCTAAAACACTTCCAACAGCCCGTCAGTGCAGTATAAAGAGCATCAAAATGCAATGCATTTGCAGACTTTGCCCCTTTCATGCTGAACAGCTTCGTAGACACAACCATTCCCATGAGCTCAGCCGTGAATAAATAAAGTGGTGCTGGAGGGGTGAGGTTGAGGAGCAGGCTAAGCAGGAGGAGATCAGCCAGGCAAAGACCACAGTAGACCTGGTTCAACTGTCGAGACTGTGAGAGAGAGCAGGTAACTCCTCCCTCCTTCTCTACCCCTCTGTCTTTCTCATGCTCCTCTGTCCCACCCTTGGGCCACTACAGACTGAAGGTGTGCGATAAATACCTTAAGAGTGTTGTGAGAGCTGATACTACGCCTGCGGCCCTCCTCTAGTTGCATTTCAGAGTAAAGATCTTCCTCGTCCTCCTCCATTATGTCTGACAGGTCCGAGCCTCGGCTGCTTTCTGTGTGGTATTCCTCACTGTGGCTGTAGTGGTGATGATGGTCCTAAGGCAAAAATGAGAGACAAAGCTGAAGGATGGTGTTAGGCAGAGATCGCCAAGGTCAATAACTTCTATTCTTATCTTTGTATTTTGGTGAACACTTTTTCTCTATCCCTTAAAGGTATTTGTTTTAAAAAATTGATATCCCAGAGTCTAAAAAAAATGTAAGTAAGAAATTAAGTAAAGGTTTATTTATATAGCACTTTTCTAAACCAAAGTTACAATATGCTTCACAATAAGATAAAAGAAAATTAAGTAAAATCAAATAAAATATAACAAGTGAACAGGCATACCAATTACCTAGTCACTGCCAGTGACAAGCACCTGCTTAATAAATAAGATTTAAGGAGAGAGAGAAAGACAGCCATGTCTGAGCCAATCCAAAGCTCAGGCAGAAGACTATTCCACAATTTAGGAGGTGCTACCTCACTGTAGCCCGGTCACTACAGTGTTTGAGTGTAGACCTAGGCACCTCTAAGAGCAGTTGGTTAGAAGATCTCAGAAATCTACCCAGTGAATAACAATGTAAAAGCTGTAAAACGTCAACAGGACTAACTCTGACTTTGCACGCTCTGCTGCCTTATGCTTCATGGAGACTTGGCTCAGTGACTCCATCACGGACAGCGCAATACAAATAACAGGCTTCCAGGTGCACAGAGCAGATTGCGTACTGGAGCAGTCTGGGAAAATGAGAGGAGGTGGAATCTGTCTCTACATAAATGAAGGCTGGTGCATAGATGTCACGGTGCTACAGGGGACATGTAACACAGACTTAGAAACTCTTTAACAATTGCAAACCTTTTTATTCTCCCCGCAAATTTTCGAGCTTCATTCTGGTTGGTGTCCATCTAAAACTGCAAGCACATGTACAGCTCCTGGCTGAACTGATAACTAGCATAGAACTAGAACATCCCGACTCCCCACTCATTGTTCTAGGTGACTTTAACAGAGCAAATCTCACCAAAGAACTGCCCAAATACAGATAGCACGTCACCTGCCCCACCAGGGACAAAATCACACTGGACCACTGCTACACAGCAATAAAAAACGCCTATCGCTCTGTCCCATGCGCAGCCCTCGGATTCTCGGATCAGTGTATGGTCCATCTTATTCCAACCTATAGGCAGAAACTTAAAGTTGTGAAGCCTGTGGTCAAAATAGTGAAGAGCTGGACTGAGGAGGCTAAGTCAAAGCTACAGGCCTGCTTTGACTTCACAGACTGGAGTGTATTTGAGATTGCAGCTGCAGACCTGGACGAACTCACTGACACTGTGACATCCCATATCAGCTCTTGTGAGGATGTATGCATGCCCAACAAGTCCTTCTGCACATACAACAACAACAACAAGCCCTGGTTCACAGCCAGACTCAAGCAGCTTTGTTGTGCCAAAGAGAAGGCTTACAGAAGTGGGGACAGGACTCTGTACAGCCAGGCAAGGAACACACTGACAAGGAAGATCAGAGCAGCAAAGAGGAGCTATTCTGAAAAGTTGAGTGACTTGCCCAACTTGAGTGACTTGAGTGTCATTCCCCCCTCACCCTCCCCACCTCAGACCCAGCAGCTGCTCCCCCAACAATCACCATCCTTCCCTCCAGCCCCCCACCTCTAACGATCTGTGAAAATGATGTGCATGGCCTCTTTAAAAAACAAAGGATCAGAAATGCACCAGGCCCAGATGGTGTGACCCCCTCCTGCCTGAAAGCACGCTCCCATCTTCACACTCATTTTCAACAGGTCACTGGAGCTGTGTGAAGTCCCCTCCTGCTTCAAACGCTCCACCATCATCCCAGTCCCCAAGAAGACCCACATCAGTGGACTGAACAACTACCGACCTGTTGCCCTGACATCTGTAGTTATGAAGTCCTTTGAAAGACTGGTGCTGGCCCACCTGAAGGACACTGTAGACCCCCTGCAGTTTGCCTACTGGGCAAACAGGTCAGCGGACAATGCAGTGAACATGGCACTGCATTACATCCTGCAACACCTCGACTCCCCAGGGAGCTATGCACGGGCCCTCTTTGTGGACTTCAGCTCAGCAAGCACCCAGACAATAAGCACAGGTGCTCCCCAGGGATGTGTGGTCTCCCCTCTGCTGTTTTCACTCTAGCTCACAACAGTGGAGATGACAGTGGACTTCAGGAAGAGCCCCCCCCCCTCACCATACTACTACTGTATCAGCAGTAGAGTCCTACAAGTTCCTGGGCTCCACTATTTCCCAGGACTTGAAGTGGTCTTCCAACATCAGCGCCATCATAATAAAATCTGGAAAGTAGCCAATGAACCGGAAGCCAATGAAGAGAAACCAAAATCGGGGTTATGTGTTTATGTTTCTGTGTGTCTGTCAAAAGATGAGCAGCTGTGTTCTGGACCAGCTGAAGCTGAGACAGGGAAGCCTGAGAAATCTCAACATAACAGTACATTACAGTAGTTGATCCAAGAGGTGATTAATGTTTCTAATATCGTTTCAATACATAGTAAGAGGTGCTTTGTTTTGATATGACTTGATGGGAAGTGATTTGACTTACTTTTGTGCCTACCTACTGTAACTGACTGCCTGTTCTTCTCAGAGACAAGTGATGCACACTTGCTGACTGAGCACAGCTTGTTGTGATTCGGTAAAATACCTGTCTTCCCAACTCTGAGCCTCTGAGGAACTCATCCACTGAGGCGCCTCTCCTCCTGGCATTAGGCGAGTCATAGCCATCCTCCTCCTCATCAGAATTGAGCGGATGCAACACATCACCTCGTTCACTAAAGATATTCCTTTTCTCAACCTGGTAAGAGAAATAAAAAAGATCTACATAATTTAGTGTAATATTACTTTATGTAATATTTTTTTCTCAACCCAATGGAAAAAATGTGCTGGGTTTTAATTTTCCATTCTCTGCATAATCATTTTCAAGAGACAAATTGTTCTTCAAACAAATTCCATCCATACATTATCTATAGCCTATCCCAGCTGAAATTGGGCGAGAGGTGGGATACACCCTGGACAGGTCGCTGGTCTATCACAGGGCTGACAAACAACCACACACACTCACACTCACTCCTATGGGCAATTTAGGGTTGCCAATCAATGTCTTTGGACTGTGGAAAGAAGCCGAAGTACCCGGAAAGAACCCATGCAGGCACAGGGAGAACGTGCGAACTCCACACAGAATCCGGAATCTTCTTGCTGTGAGGCAAAAGCGCTAACCACTGCATGCCATGCCATGCCGCCTCAAACAAATTATTTGTGTTAATGGTTTTTAAAGCAAGAGAATTTTCACAAACTGCTCAAAATATCATCTTATTAGATGTTCCCATTAGAATAATAAAAACTCTGACATGAATACTCTTTTGTAATGAAATCTCCACCCACCCGACTGCCCTCAGCAAACACTCTCTGAGCAGCTTCCCTGGCCATGGCCTTCGCGATGGTGTTGGGGATGGGGACTCCCTGAGGCTGCGGCAGGATCCTCTGAGGAGAGGGCGATCGCTGTGGCTGGAAGTGTGGTGGCTCCAGGTTGGATCCATGCATAAGAGGCAGCGGAGAGGGGGAGCGCTCCCATGGCTGGGCTGGCCGCAGGCCCACCTCATGCTCTTTGGTTTCAGGCTCTCTGGCACTTACTAACAGTTTGGACTTGGGTACAGGGTGGCGCTGGAACTGAGGCTGGTGATGAGGAGAGGGGTGGCGGAGGGGCTGCGAGTGAGGCTGTGCGTGGGGCAGTGTGTGGGACTGGGCTCGAGGCAGAGGCTGCACCTGGGGCTGAGGGTGATTCGGGGGGTATGTTGATGGGTAAGGAGGATGGGTTTGTGAGTGTAGTGGATGGGACTGTGGGAGAGGCATAGCATGAGGAAGTGCAGTAGTTCGGTGGGAGAGGTGTGGAGAGCCCAAGAGGTTGTGAGGGATGATGGCCACGGGCGAGTCTTGGGACTCTCCTTGTGTTGACAACGTCCTTACAATGACTTCCCTGGCCTCCAGACACTGAATCCTGTTTAAGTCTACAGTCACATAGTCTGCTGTGGGGTACAAGACCTCTGCTATCTGCATTCACAAAGTCAGGGAGAGTCAGAGTGCAATTCAGTATGTCATCATGCAAAACACTTACTCTGAAACCAGACCATAATACAAACATAACTGCATGTATTTGTTGTTTCTTATCTATTGGCTGAATTCCAGTACTAAAAAATAACAATCCCTACAAAAAAACATCATAACACAGTAAAGTGGAGCTGTATAGTATGCCAATCTAGGTTTATAATTAAACTGGACTCAGTAATGTTTGATTGGCACACACACAACAAAAACAATAGCCTGCTGTGAAAACAGTGTCAGTGGAGCAGCACCATGGAGTCTGTTACAACTGTCTTTAGATTTTTGTGTTAAGTAATGCTTGTCCCTAGGGGTTGGATATTAGCACTGTGTAATTTCTCCAGGAGATGGCAATAAAGCACTACTCACAGAAGTCACCAAAGTCCATCATTTTTTTAAGAGCAATATTGCCAGACTCAAAAAAAAAAAAAGAACACTTGCTCTGACATTTGGTACCTTTTGTCCCTTTGTGCACACAGCATAGCCAATCACACAGGCCCCATTGGAGGTTCCTGAGGGCGTCAGAGGCGGCGGCTTCCATCTGACCTGCAGGACCCCAGGCGTCTGACCACACTGGACCTGTACTTCCTGGGGAGGGAGAGGGGGCCCTGCAGAGCACAACATACGTGCTGGGTAAGAAATACAAAAAAGACCACTCAACAGTAGCTGAACCAAATATGCCTATTTGATCACAATGAATGCGCTGACGTCAGAACTATGGGCGTCTCGCATTCTCACCATGGTATGAAACAAGGATATTCCCATTCTACTGGAGCTGTGTTATATTTCTCACAGCTAATGTACTGTATATATCCTAACCTCGTGGTTTGACCTGGAATTGTATTAAAAATGTAATGTAAACTAAATTCTAAATTAATCTAAATTTCACTTAAATAAACAACTGCTAGTGGGCTTCATGTTGGGGACAGTTGAATGGAGCATTCATTAAACTCAAATATAATAATTTGTGAGGTTTCTTATACTAATGCTCATTTCTGTGCAGATTCATGCTGTGTATTCATTCATATGCATATCAGACGCCAGCGTTACATTGGGTGAAAAAACCCAGTTTGCCAACATTCAACCACCACGGTATGAGCAGCAATATCACAATATTCTATGGAGCAGCAAAAAAAACAAAACAAAAAAAACACACTTTGCTATTTTCACAATCTGCCAGCGCTGTCAGAACACTAAACAACATACCCATCTATGCAGTGTTGCTGTAGCATGTACTGTAGCTGTGCGTGTCTGGGAATCTACATCAGTGAAATCTTATTCAAATTTCTATACAGACTGTCAAGAGACCACACACACAGACTCAGAACAGCAGCAGTGGCTGTTGGGAGGTTTAATTTCCTCTCCTCATTTTTAACCTTGTCAATCATAAACAACAAGCTCCTGTGAGAACTGAAATGAGAGTTTAAATGAATGTTTCAGTGGAGCTTCTTTCATTAGTACTGGATGCAAACAGCAGACACTAATTTCCAGGCAGGGAATTGAAGACTGCTCTGTGACCAGCAATTAAATGTTATAACCCTGAGACATAATGAAGTCACTTTTTTGAAGAACACAAAGTCTAATGCAGTGTCTCCAGAGGCTGTCCTCTTCACTGACAACAGTTATCCGGCTCCAAATCTGAGACAATTTCAGACACCTCTAATTAACATGTTCAATAGATTGCTCATTTAATGAACTCTCAGGATGTTCACTCCCAACAGAAAATGTCAATTCAAAGCGTAGCCACATTTACTCTGTTCTCCTCACACACTCCTTCTGTGTCTCCTCTTCATCACCACCTTGTTTTCCTATTCACCACTCTGACCATATCATCTCTCTGTTATGCCCGGTTTGTCTGTACTTTTCTAAACTGCTTAACAATGGAGTCTTGATCTCCTTTCTATTTTAACTAAGTAAAACAACAATATGTAATGTCTGAACCATATTTTATCTGCATCCATACATTTAGCTAGCTGTGGAGACAATCACTCTTATTACACCCTTGCTTTAAATGATTTCCCATAGCAAGACTGACAGGCTGTGAGACCCAAGTTCATATAACACCAAAGCATCAGTGAGCCTCAAGGGGGAAAAAATGCCAGAGAACTTCACACACTATTTACACCAATTTGACTTTAAGAGACTCCTGTTCTCAGTGAATCTTCAATGTTCATTGCTGTTTTTCTTTCACTCTTATCGTGCATGTCTTATCACAGTAATACATACAAATTCTTGAGGGCATCCTAAAAGTGTCTGAGTAAAATTGAAAACGGCTGAGATGTTTGTCAAGTTTGTAAATGTAATGGGGTTTTAAGTGTATGGCTGAATAAATAATTATCGGGCCATGCTGGATGTAAATTATCACATGGCTTTTACTGTGAAATATCAGATGAGTTGGAAACTGAACAGAATATTAGATTATCACAACAGAAATCAGATAGCGGACAACAGTGATACCCATTCCTCATAAATACACCTTACACAAAAATCACAAACTGACCAGATTTCAGATACTGGTTCTGGGTCCTCTCATCAACATGACTCTGCTAGGCCCACTGTACCAATGCTACCTGGCCAGCTCCAAACATGAACACAAAATTAGTAACTAGCTAGTTAGCACTGTGGAATGGCAAAGGAACGGCAACATCACACGGTGGTAAATGCTTTACTGTCCCAACTTTTGTTGGAATGTGCTGCAGGCATCAGAATTGAAGTGTGTTTTTTTTTAACAAAGACTAAAGTTGATGAGGTATCACATCAAATAATGTGCTGCTGTAATGTTTTCAATGTAATATAGGACACAGATGATTTACAGATCACTATTTTCTGTTTTAATTTTGATTTTACATACTGTCCCAACTTTTTCTGACTACTTAACTGGTAAGCTATGAATTTCTTCAGTTGTTTCTGTATACAACAATGATTCAAATCAAAATACCCTTTGTGCTTGTAACTAAATCATGCCAGATCATATCATTTGCACTCCCAGTGTGACTAACAGCAGCTGGCTAAGCTAAGGATGTCACTGTGTTGCTTCTTTCAGTTATAATGATCAGCCAGTTACATCCATGCAAGTTCATACAACAAGCCATCAAATGGTCTGCTGCAGCTGTCGAATCAATCTGTGGCTGGTGAATCATTATTTTAACGCCCATCAGCTGAAGGTGTTGTAGTCTCCACTAAACTGGTGATGTTTCTGCAGGAGTCTGGGTCTCAGTCACCGTTTTGGCGCTTGCTGCACTTACTTCAATTACTAACTTACAATGATGTAACATTAGTCACACTTGAGACATTTTTGAACAGCATGTGTCCTACATATGTCATAAAAACTTGAGGGGCTGTTTTTTGTGAAGTGCAGTGGTTGTACAAAAGATTTCTGTGGACATGCAGGACCCACTATTATTCCTCTGCTGATGTTCACAAACTGTGCTGGCTGTAAATGTGTGGTGCTGTGTAGCGGAAGTTGCTATACAGCTGTGCTGTCTTGACTGTAGACGTGAAGAAGGGCAGTCAGCTCAATGACTTACATTATTTTCAATGCCCACAAGTTGAATGCTGTCTGCTAACCTGCTGAATTTTTTGTGTGGCCAGTTCACGACGGGCAGGGTGGAGTGCAGAGTGAAGAGAGCAGAGAGAGGGAGGGCTGGAGGGACTGGAGGCGACCGATTCTAGAGTCTCATCCTTGTGCTAGCTTAAAGCTACAGTGTGTAACTTAAAGTAGCACTAGCATGAAAAACTAATTCAGCACTCCCACTCTCTGCTCCACTATGCTCTACCTCAATCTGCTACGCTCCGCTCAATCTGCTCTACAAAAAAGATATTTGAAAAAACCTACATACTGTAGCTTTAACTTTAAAATAATACAAATTGTTGTTTTAAGCTAATAAAATGTTTACCATCTTCACCATCTCATTTTAATGGGATAGCTTGTAAACATTTGTTAATTGGCTCTAAACAAAAAAGTGGACCAAAGTGATGCACTAACTAGCCCAATGACCAACAGCCATTGCCATCCCTAGAAGTATGCAAGTGTGGCTACAATTATCCCTGCGACTATATAACCATACAATACATATCTTGCAATACATAGAGAAATAAGTTGCATTGCTGCGGTTTACTGAACAGATAAAAGTGCCGGTGTAAGTAATGTTTTTGAGGCTGACCTGCAGGCTGAGTGCAAAACTCCACAGAGATCTCCCTCTTCTCCCTTTGATCCACTGGAAGCTGCCAAGGCACCTGATGTGGCTGCGCCACAACTTTCACCTTGTAAACTGTCATGGGTTTCAGGTTGAAGAACTTGTATTTATAGCCCCCCGCCCTGACCATGTCGTACTCTGCACCACTGAGGAAGATGGTGTGACCGTAGTTGCTGTTGCTGGGCATCCAAGAGAGCTCAGCAGAGACCTGTGTAATACTGTCCACCCGCAGATAGTAAGGTGCCACTACCACATCCTTTCCCACAAGCAGAGTGCACCGGAGCTCGTCCGATGGGCCCCGATCTGTAATGCTCTGCACTGAGATACGGTAGGTGTTGGTGGCCAGATTGAGCTTTTCAATGAGAGTCTTTGTCCTGCCCCCGTAGGGGACACTCATGCGCACCTCCTTATCCACCGAGACATTGTAGCCACTGATGGAGCCCCAGCCTGGTGGGACCACAGGAGGATCCCAGGCAATAATCACACTCTTGGCCAGTTGTTTAATCAGGTTGATGCGGCGGGGATAAGGCACAATGTCTTCACCGACCTCGTCAATGCTGACATCCAAGGTCCCTGCCCCATTGCTGGAGGATCCCAGGAGGTCCATACCCAAGCTGCTGGTGGTTAGACAGTCTAGTTTACTGTCAGACAGCAGGCTGCTGATGCCTGTTCCCACTGCTGTGCTGAGCCCCACTCGCTGAGGTCCCAAACTACTGTGGTTGAGGTAGCCAGATTCTTTAGCCACTGTGTCCCTGTGTTGGACAGAGGGTGCCTCTTCATCTTGGACAAAATCCACAAAATTGGAAGGGACCAGCCCCCGCTGTCCATCCAGCAGCTCTCCTGGGAAACACAAAGGAGACAGTAAGTACTGTGGTGACACGGAGGACAAAAGATTAAAGAATACTCAGACAGGCCAGACCTTCGTAAAAGCCGTCCTCATCCATCGTCCCGTAAACATAGAGGTACTTCCCTGCCACCAGGGGGAGCTCAGCCTCAGGATGCTCATTGGGCCCATCATAAGGGTTGTAACTACAGTGAACCAGGAACAATTCAACTGCCAGTGTTTTACTTTAAAAAATGCTTTTAATTACTAAAACAGTTTGTTTTATGTCAAACACTCCAACTGTAAGTCAATGAAAAACTACTTCCTGAGTGTTGCTTCAAAAATATGTGGTTATTTATATTTTTTAGTTATTTATTTTGCTTTTTTACAACTATGACAGAACTGAGGACAGAGTGGGTTGAAAGCTCTGGTTCTGCTTCACATATTTGTGCTCTGAAGATTCCAATTATATTTTGTGCTGACATATAATTTTCTTTAGGGACAGAACCAGTGAATCATCTTTAAGACCACAGTCTACTGTGAGAGATTTGTACAGGACTTATCTACACTGTACCGAGCAGCCAGTTTATTTTACGGTATGGGGGTATGGAGAGGATTTCTCAGCACCTCTCTTGTTCATTATCACCATCCACCACCCTTAGGATGTTTATGGTTTCACTTTGTTTTAAGGAGTTTTGTAACATTTGCACAAAGCTCCATGTATTTTGAAAACACACTGCTAAAATATGTCATAAAATCTGATCTGCTAACTCACTCTTATAGGTCTTTAAAACCATAGAAACATAATAATATGCTATGCATTTTTTTGTCTGTGTACAGTGTTCAAAATCAAACAAGATGCACTGTGAATAAATAATTGTGCCTTGTGTATACATACCTGTACCGAGCAACACAAAGACGAACCTTCCCCGTGAACCTCAGTTTCGACCTGGTAGTTGAACTTAGCTCTTTGTCCATCTAAAGAAGGCAAAAAAGGTACAAATAACCTGACAGTACTGGCACAATGAATGTTCCTTCTTGACCTTTCACCTCATTCAGAAAACCAAAGTGGCAAACCTTCTAGGTGGAACTGATTTGGCATCTTACAAAGATTAATTAACTCATCTGAGCATTTGGTATAGGAACGCCTTGATGTTCAGTGTAAAAGCAAAAACACCGGGTCTTTTAACAATTCATCCATCATCCATACTATTTAAATTATTCTATGTTATGTGCTTTTAACAGAACATAAAGAAGGCCACAAGCTGAAATGCACTGGCCTTGCAATAAAGCTGCTCTCTGCACTGCAGGTGTTCCTGGATTTTTGGCCTTTCAGTTTATTTTTCATATTTGCATCTTGGCAGTGGGTGAAGCTGCGCCAGAACTTTCCCCTTTGATTAATCCCAAATAGTCAGCCTGCATGAGTAAAAGCAGGAAGCACCCCTGCTGTATGGATTTCTCTTCTTCAGCTCAAATGCATTACTTAAATTAAAATGAAGCAGAATAACCCC
>NW_018127892.1:3771248-3799580 GCF_001952655.1 Monopterus albus | reverse complement strand
GAGATCTAGATCTAACACTGATAACCTGAGCCAACATGCTGTTATGCAAACTTCAGTTTTTTTCTGCAATGTCATGTAAAGCAGTGGTCCCCAACCCCCGGGCCGCGGACCGGTACCGGTCCGTGGATCAATTGGTACCGGGCCGCACAAGAAATCATTAATTATTTCCGTTTTATTTATTATCTGAGTATGAACGATCTTTTATTTTGAAAAATGACCGTATTCTCTCGGTTACATCTCGGTCACTTGAGCGCAACAGAGGCATTTTGGACATGTTTCAAACATTAGCGGGGATTTTGGGTGAGACTGAGCCTGAGCCTTCATTCTCCCAGCTGGCGCAAGATCACCTGTATTTGCTTTTAACAGAGTTCGAGCGCTACTTCCCAACCACAAAGGACCCACGAACTGCCAAGGAATGGATCCGCAACCCATTTGTCACCAAACCAGGTGAATCCAGCAGGTCTGTGCAAGAAGAAGATCAACTGCTGGAGATCGCAAATGACGGCGGCCTTAAAAGTATGTTCGAGACAACAACTCTGTCGGTGTTCTGGATTAAAGTCATGACAGAATACCCTGAGATCGCCACCACAGCACTGAAACGAGTGCTGGGGCTTAGGGCTCCCATTGATTTAGCAACACAGTGGATTCACGCTTATTAACAATCCCCCCCCAGTATAAGGCAGTTGGGGACCACTGCCTTATAGGATCTCTAAAAGTCACTATTGCATACCTCAGAGAGGAAAGGCCGTGCTGGGCTGCTGGCTCGACTGCGAGTGAACAATGTTGGCTTGACAGAGAGGAGCTCTGGCTTGTCTCCGCTGATTTGGAGTGGTCGAATGAACTCCGAAATCAAAGATCTGCTTGTTGGAGCTTCATTTCCTGTGAAACAAACAGAACTTCTCAGATCCTCACATCACAACTGAAACTATCAAACGTGATAAAGATCATTTTACAAAAGTGTCAGTTTCCTAAACTACTATACTACTACTCTATTTCACAGAGAGGGAGACAGATAGAGAGATAAAGAACAGAAACATTCACATGCTCAGTAACCTACAATACATAATGTAACATAAGCCATAAAAACAGAGTGGCACACTTTCTAGGTTGTGTGTTTATGCGCTTGCCTTTAATGTTGCAATTAGTCTCTTATATTCTTGTATCTATTATGAATTTTGCTGAGAATTGGAAACTGTAGTTTAGTAGTTTCACTGTTTTGTATGATGACCTCTAGTAATGTTATTCTTTTTCTTAATTTTCCCCATGTTCATTCTTGATCTTACATACTTTGTAATCTAGCTTTTATATTTCTGTGTTTTATTTTTAGGTGCGACTTTCTGTCCAGGGACTACAGATGAAAAATAGCCTACTTCTTGTGCATTTGCAGTATTGTTTATTAATGTGCACTGTCCTTGTTAAATAACCTATTATCACTATTATTACTAATACCCTCAGCAACTTTCAGACATATCTGATTGCACACTGTATTGTCCTGGAGATATGGCATCAGTTTACCTGCTCACTAAATTTAAAAGATTCTACCATTTGGCTATATGTACTGTTATATTGGTTTAATATTTTATCATACTGTGGTGTATTCTTCAGTTTGCAACTACATGTTACCACATTAAAAGTAATTACAGTGTCATAGCAAGAGCTGCTGTAATTAGTGAGACATTTGTGTATCCACAAAAAAACAAGTCTAAAACCAACAGAGAGCAGGTTTTGCCTGTTAGAGGCCATTTCTTACTATGATTGATTCTTTAGTTAACAGTTTGTGTTTACTGCAGATTAATTCAGAAGCCTTGCCTGTCAGACTTCTATTTTCAGCTGTGAGTTTTTTCACCTTATTGTGAGGGAACTGACTCCTCCTTTGATATGTACACTCTGGAGTTATTTCCAGCATTGCTCACACCACAACGCTGATTTGAAATGAGTTATTCAGTAGCAGAACTTTAGTAAGTGTGAGCATCATCAAGCAAAAATAATTAGGTGGTTTCACATTTATCAACTTCACACATGAATGAGATCTCAGCCTCTTGAGAGTATGGCCTCTACACCATGACAGCACCTGGGAGGTATCAGTATTACTATCTTCCTGCTAAATATTTGCTTAAATACTAATATATGATCTAGATATTTTAAATGAACTGAGTCAGGTATCTCACGGAAGCTCCACCACCACAAGGGTGTCAGGGTTCAGACCAATCAGCTGAGTCGTATGGACCAGCCCGACCCTCTTTTGTAACTATCTGTGGCCCTTTGCACAGCATTCTCAGCATTCTCAAGCATATTTCTTCTATATGTCCTTCATTTGCAAGAAGGGCAATGTTGTGAGATACCTCCCTCAGTTTTCAGAGAATCGGGTTTACCCTGGTAACCAAATGTTGTCTTTCAAACCTTGCTCAGTGTATCGCTATGGGAGATGTGGCTCAGCAGCACAGATATCTCCCACAGAAATTCCTCTAAACAGGAACCACGAAGTGGCCACCCCGCTGGCTGAATGAGCCTGCAGGCTTTCTGGAGGCTGTAAATCACAACCTATATAAACAAGAATAATCGCCTCTACTACCCAGTGAGACAAACACTGGCGTGATAATGCCTCTCCTATATGAGAAGGTGCCCAAGATATAAAGAACTAGTTACTTTGCCTAAAAGCCTAAGCTCTGTCCAGATATGTTCGAACAGTGCATTAAGCTACCTCTGGCTCTCACTGGCAAAAGGCAGGGGGTGAAATGTACACAGCTGCAGAGTTGGGCAGCTATAAGAGGACTACTACCCTTCAGTACAAAAGAGGAGGTAAGGGCCTTTCAGACAGTGCACGGTGGGCACTATGCTCCGCTATCGAACCCATTCGTTTCTATGTGTTGTGCGGCACACAAGAACATACTGTATCTGTGCTGTGCCGAGCTGAGCACAGTGCAAGGTCACGTATGCCGTCCCTGCAAACTAAATGCTTGTACACAGGCCACAGCCAGCGAGCTCCCTTCATAAACCTCCTGACTGGAAAATGCTGAGAAGTTGGCATATTACCAAAACCCACATGGCAAGCTGAAACTGCAGCCAAATACACTTTGATTTTGGTAAATTCTTTGCCTTTGTCTAGTAAATCCTGCAGAAAAGAAAACACTTCTGCCACAGAGCCAACAGACAGTGTCCCTTGTTTCACACTATCTCTCAAACATATGCCACTGGCCATCATACAGTGAGCGTGTGGATGGCACCCTTGCACTACGAGTGGTTTCAATCACTCTCACTGAGAGAGTGATTAGGAGAGCCAGTCACTCTGGGTGTGGACAAAAAAAAATCTGTTCGTGAGCCTGTGACAATATGGGCCCTATCTTGCAACAAACGCATTGCATGTGGCGAGGGTAGCACCTCTGTTTCCTAATTTCCAGCAAAAACCAAGTCAGCAATGAAATCATCATTGCTAGTTAATGGACGCTTTGATCGTGTTGTGATGCGTGCCTGTCTAGGTGCGTGCACAATGCTCATGCACAGTGCTTGTTATCCCTGGGACATGCTGCACAGGACATGCAAAATAAAAAAAAATTAATGACATCGTGTTCATTGTGCGTTGTGCACATATATGTACCATTTTGATTAGTGATTGTGCACCTTCTCCTCATGCACAAGCAGATTAATTTCTTCAGTGGAAAATCTTACTGACATCCTACCTGGCAGGTATGCTAGCAATCTGCCAAATGTTCAAACTCACAGGTCTCTTAAAAGTGATGTGATTGGATAATTGCATGTTATGCTCAAAACACACCCCTGCTTTAATGAGGAGATCAAGTACAGCCCATTTGCTACTTGCATGGGCACTTGAACCAAGTCAATACATTTTGATCAGACACTGTGGATCCTCAAAATAGGGCCATAGGAAAAGGAATGCTGGGAGTGCATAGGAGAAAATGGTCCAGTTATCCTAGTACCCTGAGGCCTCTGGCTTGCACAGGGTTCAGAGCTGCTTCAACACACTTGCTGAACACTCGCGGATTTCCGAATGGCAGGGTCTGGTATTCATAGGCTACACCTTGATAAGCGAACTTCCCTTTTTCAGAATGAGGAAATGCCAGGCGTAGAAGCCCTGGTTCATTTCCTCCTCCGGCACAATTCAAATTGCTCCCCATCTTAAGAGAGAAAATTCAGTTCTCCAAAGCCCCTGCAGCTCCTCCCGTGGCCTCTGAAGACACCACTCCATTGAATGTTGTTTCACTGCAAACTGAAGCCTGTAGCCCTTGATGACGGTAGCAAGCACCTGACATGAGAAGCAGCTAGCTAGCCACACCACGATGTGCTAGCTTGATAAATGAAATGCAATAAGCACCACAATGTGCAAACCCCCCCCACCCAAAAACAAATTACTTTTGTTAGTGAGAAGGTACAGCTAGTCTTCACTCTCAAATACCAGAAACCCATGTTTGGGGACTACATTGATGGCTTTGTCAGGGGACAGACGTGGTGATAGTGGAGTGTCCACACACCCAGAAGGCATTTCCCATATTGAAATAACGAGTGACATTTGAAAGGGAACTTTTTAAGCACTGAGCAGTACTACACATACCTTTTCCTATGGGGGCAGCCAGTCCATTAAGGAGTTGGGACATGGATTTGTTGGGTGACCCAGGAGATTCACATACAGTTAATGGTTCAGTGCTGAGGATGTCAAACTTCCCAGCCTGGAGTCGGAACTTCTCCAGCTCCTTTGACAAGAGGTTGAACTGCTCACTCTGATTCCGACATTTTTCCTCCAGCTCACGGACTTTGGCCTGATGGCAGTCGGTGAGGGAAGTTATCGAAACAGAAGCAAAAAGAGAGACAGACACACGGGTAAGTAGGGTAAGAGAGACACAGGATGGGAAAAAAAGAAGCACCAGAAGAAGAAAAATGAGGAAACCAAAGGATGCAGGACTGAACATTCTGCACACAAAAATACTAGAGTATACATAAACACAGTAGGTAGTATATGAATTTATACATCTACTGTCTAAACAACTAGAACATGGAGATGTACAGTACTGTAGGTCATTACATAAAAATCAATTTTTAGTATGCAAATCACATGCACACCTATAGTACAATTATTGCTAATAATACTGAAAATAAAAAGGCAGTATGCAGACCTAAACTGCACAATGTCTTAGAGGATGAGGTTGATGATATTCTATATTTTTTTTTCTTATTTGCAAGTCATCCCTTGCAAAGACCAAAACCAACAATAATCCTGATATATTATATTTCAGTTCCAAATACTGCACATGATCTTGCTTCTGTAAATGCTCACTAGTGTGTCTGCAGCTGAAAATATTTGCCAAGAAATGCACTAGTGCCCAGCTTACTTTGTAAATTACGTCACCTTTTTATAATTGAAACTACTGTATTTGTGACTATATTGTGTTTTCCAAGATTTACATCTTCATCAAGAATGCATGGACCTGGGGCCGAGAGCCACAAGGAGGGGAAGTTGATAAATACTGTTGGCAGTGATCTTTTTATGGGATTTAGTAACAACAGAAAATATATAGAATAACACCAGCTGCATACTTCAAGTGGAGGAAACATCATTGCTCAAACTAGTAGTGGCAAACTGAACATAAATGTTTCGTAGCACTGCTCAACACACAGCAATGCCTGCTGCTACAGTGCTCGCTAAGCTATTTGGTGAAAACACAGTCCATTTCATGCAGACAGGTTAGTGCTGGATAAAACATGCAGTTATCAAACAAAAAAGGTCAAAGAATTCCTTCAGTTCTGAAATGAAATTCATAAATTGAGTAATACCTGTTTTAAGAGCATCATACAGTTCTCATCTGTATGGCAAGTAGACAGTTTTTAAACACATGCTAGATAATATGCATGCAATGCTACAACAAAAAGGATCACATTCATCACTGTTTGGTAATGTGATCCTTTGATAGCAATACAGTCAGAAAGCTAATATCTATTGTATGCATCAATGGCTAAAAATGATATACTGGTGATTAAAAAGTGAAAAGATTTCATTCTAAAATGTTATCAATATATAGACTTCTGCAACTTTTGACTGCAGATTTGACTAATAAAACACATTCACAGTTTTTCCACATTCAAAAGTTGTAGTCTAAATTTGTGGTTTATTCATATGTAAAACATACTTTTAAAAGTTACATTTGCATGCCTCAATGTGCTGATGGACTCTGATTATATAAAATTGAGGACAGTCACTGAGGCTCCAGGCATTCATCTTCAATTTCATCTGACTTTACAAATCATCAGTTGATAAGTGAGCATAGCTGAATTTTTCTTTGTTGCTTTGTTTCCCCTTTATTTTGTTGGGAAATATGAAGCACAGGTGGTTAATGAAATGTTGCCCTGAAGCAGCTCTGAATTGTTCTGCAAACCAAAATGCAATGTCCACACAATCAATCATATATCACTTATAATTTATGTGTGTTTTATGTTACCTTGTGACTGTTTCACAGTTCGTTGATTTAAGACTTCATGATGAGTAATTCATTTTGCAAAGTGGTGTTACGTCACCATACCTCCTGGGCCAAAGTAAACATGGGGACTGTGTACCATACTGACTATACTAGAAAGGTTGCAAAAAGTGTCAAATAAATAAATAAAGACAATTCTGAAATACCTGCATGCTGTCCAAGTGGTTCTGTATAAGCAAAAACACACACCCATACAGTGAAAAGAGGTGTAGGAAAGAAATAAAGCACCACTGCACATGTGATCACTCACACATCTTAAAAACACAACAGTCCTGAAATTACAGGCTGCATATGTATTACAAGGCTAATATGATGAAATAGACAAATAATGACAGTCTGTGTCATGTCGTTTAAGTGTTTATTTCACGACAATTTGACAATATTGCGAAAGGAAATCTCTATACTCAGCCCATGATTCATATTTAAAACATGGGAAGTGAAAGTGAGTAGTGAGGTCAAGAAGAGCAGGAAATGGCTGAATGTATACATAAGTCTGCCCCAGGGCTGAACAGCACCTCATCATTCAGCAGCAACTACACAAACACACACAGTCAACCCCCCAGAGTCGAGACACTTACCTCTAACAGATGGACAGCACCTTCATGTTCCTTTTTAGCCTCAACCTGAGCCTGGGAAACAAGAGTGTGTGGTGCCTCAGTTCATACTTTGCAATTTAGTTTGAATTTAAAACACCACTCAAAAACATTTAGAAACAAAACTGAAGCAACTTTTCATTCACTGGTGCTCTGGGTGAAATGGTTGAAAAGCCACCATCTCTACAGAGTGAAGGATGAAACCACTGCAGTTTCTTTTGTTTCCTCACATTAAACATTCACCAACAAAACCTTGATTGTAGCAAAAAATCAGTGTCACTTGACCACAACCAACGGAAGATACTGTGGATTTTTAAATCATTTCACTTTTATATTTTGTGTTTCTTATTTAACCTATTTAACTATGAAGACAGCGAGTTGTGCAAGATGAAACAGGTAACATGCATGAAAAAAAAAGACAAGGAAGAATTTGTAAGTTGTTTTACCACACTTAACTGTAAAGACCATTTACCTGAGAGCATCCAAAGCATGGGTCTCAATCTGCCAGCCCAGCAATACAAGAATTTACATCCAGCCCACAAATTAATTTGACTTTTTACCCATTTGGTTTTCCCCATAGCAGATATACCGAAATTGACATGCTACAAGGGGCGTCAAACCGTGACGCCACCCGATAAGCAAGCTTTGCAGCTGCCATAACGTTTAGCCCAAACATGAGGAAAAGTCAAGGTGCGTGACTGTTGTTTTCGTGGTGTGTATCTAAACAATTGGACATAACCTTACACTTTAAGACAAATATTAAGACTAGCATTACTGTTGACACTAAAAGCTCTTTTCCTGTAACCTTGGCGTGCCTGCAATCCTCACTGCAGGCTGAATAGTTACAGCAAACTAGTCACCCTGTCTGCACTAAACATTCATAGACAACAGATCTCTAATCCATATCTATCTAACTAAGAAATAACCTAACACCAGCTTAATTCACATTTAAATTTCAAAGAACAGTTTGTTTATTTGCTTTCTGGCCAACAATTACTGTAGATGAAAAGATTCCTGCTCTCATCGCTGTTAAATATGAAGCTACATCCAACAGCAGGTTAGCTTATCTTAGCACAACATCTAAACGGGGGGAAACAGATAGCCTGGCTCTGTCAGTAACGGCAGCAAATTCTGCCCTCCAGTAACTCTGAACAAATGATTAAAAGGTTAGATCCCATTTCTTTAATCCATACAACTGTTTGAGTAAAAATGACAATTCAACATTTTCCCACCTTCTCATCTAACTCCAGAAAGCGTATTTTCCAAAATGTCAGAAGCTTGCTCTCATATTAAGCAAACTGTCACAGAGCGAGTTACAGCCCATGAGTGTTTAAGTGCGACCCCTGATCTGCGTCCTAGACGTCTCATACCCCAAATGAAACCAGATTTATTTGTAACTATAGAATACTGCAGTGCTTGTCTAACCCTGGCTATTATTTCTCTTTATTTAGAGATTACCAACCGCAGATGGTCATTCAAACACTGAAAATGTTGCCAGGGTATGTTTGAGTGGATGTTTCAGAAATATTACAAAAATGACCTGGTCAGATGCTCTGTACATACAAATATAACTTTGAAGACATTTAAAATTATGATCCATCAATAATTAAAAAAGGAAGAGTGCATTCAAGAGGAATAAGGCTTGGGTATTACAGAGGTATTGGACTGTGTAGAAGCAGCAGTAACACACACACCATTTTCCCTATGGGAACTAGAAACATCTGCTGAGAAAAACAAGCGTTCCACATGAACATGAGAGCATCTGCAGAATTTCATAAATCTACTGTGCCTGTGGTTCATTTAGGAGAATGCAGAGAGCGGCCAGTGTCTGAAAGCAGATAAGGCAGTAATGAGTTTCTGCTAATGAGAGAAAAAAGCTGAGAACTCTGCCTGTGAAAGGCTGACTGTGAAGTCAGAGCAACACTGCAGCAACAGCAACACTGGGATACATACACATGGTTGCTAGAGAAAGCATCAGTGACAGTTCCTATCATGTTCACACTATCAGCAGTCTCAGCCACTGCTGGGCTTGCTTTGACATTACAGTCCGCTCCAGTGCACAGAAGAGGAAGCCTATCTGCTCTGTGTTTTGAGTGTTTCATTTGCTCACTTGGAGCAAACAAGAGGAGTGCTACTGAAATGTTGAGCACTCCAGGCTTGGAGAGTGATAGACAGCTGAAGGACGGGGATAAGAAATGCACTGGTTGAGCTCTAGTAATGCCGGTGGCAAAAATTTCCAAATAGATGACTACTATAGCCTATGGAGAGCACTACTCTGCTCTGTCCTACATAACACAGTCTTTGAGTTGACTTTCATATTTGTTGGAGTGTATATATCGTACTAGTGCTCAACACAAAGCTCTCTGACCCATGGCACTGGCACAGGCTAGGCTAACAAGAAAGCCCAGCCCTCTAGTGCTGTGAGTGTTATGTAACCTGAGTCCCCTTACCTTCTGAAGAAGGTCAATCTCCTGCTGCTTTGCATTGAGTACAGCCAAGGCCTGCTCATGCTCCAACTCTAGCTGCTGCCTCCGCTCTGCAGCCTCACGCATATGCTGTCCGCAGGGGGTGCAGGGGTGGAGAGCAAGGGAGAAGGATTGTGGGAGGAGGGAGCATAGAGAGGGCTGCTGTTAGTGGAACCAAAATCCAGTCTGAGATAACACAGAGCACATCTCCAGTCTTCTACTCCACACTCAAGACAGCACACACTACACACATCACACACAGAGGCTGGTTAACAGTGCACTGACCTTTATCCCCTTAAGAACAGGTACTGTAAGACATAAACTATGCCACTGCAAATGCCATATGAGGACATGTTTATGTTGAATGATCAGAGAGAGATCAGATCAAATTTTGCACAAAGGTGCTTATGGATGAGGACTAGAGATGCTTTGCTGTGTGAACAAAAAAAAAAAAGAAATGAAAAGAAACAACTAACACGACTCCACAGTCAGGTTTGCTGCCCCCTTTAGGTAACATAATACCTGTTAGAGCGCTGATCAGTGGGACTATTTGAAAAGCTGTCCTCAGCAATGTTGTCTTTGCATGATCAATACAGGGTTTTACATCACATGAAAAGGGTGAGCAAACTCCGTAGTGTTCATTTGTCTGTGGTCATCCATAACAACGGAAGCCATATAATACAAGGGACTGAATGTTAGGCTCTTCATAACACAATATGCCCATGTCATCCAGTCACATCACTGCTCCCACTATATGTGAATATTTGCAACACTTACAGTGTTATAAAAGCCAATGACATTTTCATGCCAGTAAAAATTAAGGTCTAAGATCAGTAATGTCATCAAACTTGTAGGTGACATTATCATCATGAAGGGTGACAGTTTCTCTGTCTCCTCTTCCTCCCCCTGCCATTGTCAGAAAGCCAAACTCTTTGTCCTGCCTCATGCAAAAAACACGTTCCACGGTGCTGTGGTCTTATAGCCAGGTGACCATTCGTATGTCTGGTAAGCAGCCCACGGACAAAAGGAGAGATAAGCACAGCCGTTGAGGTAGAAGAAGGCATTCAGAATGGGACTGAATATGACCGGCCTCCTAATAAATGGACATAGCAGTGATACCTTATAAATCTAGCAGGGGGAAGAGGGCATGGGGGAAGGTAGGAAGGGACAAGTCATGGAGGACAGGACAACATGAAAGGGTGGAATAGGAAAGGAAAGTCCAATCTTCTATTCTTTCACAACTCCTGGTCAGACCTCCCAACACGACACTGGAAGGCAACAGACATGTCAGGGACATTAGATAGTATAACAGAAGATACCCAGATAGAGGCAGTGTAGCACAGGAAGGAGAAGGAGTACTGGCAAGGGGTTAGGCTCCGTAAAAACACCTGAATTAGGATCCCAGGGCAGACACACTACTAGAACCAGAAATGCACACAGTCTTGACATATCCTGTCTGCCCTCGGGGTCGGCTTCCTCACCTTGAGCACCTGCTCTAGGTTCTCCAGTTTGCCTTGGAGCTGATTCCTCTCCCACAGGGCTAAATCTCTCTCCTGCGTCACAGCACCAAGGGTCTCTTTGAGCTGGGCATACTCAGACTTGACCTGGTCAGACGGGACAAGCAAAGAGCAAAGAGACCAATTTTGAGAGCACAGATGTACTACAGTTTGTTTTCTGTGGGGAAAATCAGGATGTTCAAAGGTTTAATCAGGTAAATTGTTTGGTTTTCAAACTCCTTGAAAATATTTATGTATGTATGAATGTATATATTTAAATTTATGTATGTATTTATTTATGAACACTAGCAGGTTCACGTCTTTCTTTATAGACATAAGGGAGGTCATTCACTACTGCCGCCACCCTAAAGTTTAATGCTTTCAAAAGTCTCCACCCTTTCTCTTCAGTGACAGAAAATGGTCAGAACTTGCTTTTTGGATTGTGATTCTGACTCATTATTGAAGTGACTTTCTAAGTAGCGGTTTTCTGTAACTAAGCAGCTTGTTCTTTGTTTTTATGAGACTTACTGTGGGAGAGGGTTTTTTCAGTTTACTGACAATGTATAATATGAATTAATAAATTGTGTGCAAATAAACACATTACAAATAAATAAATGGATAAATAAAAACTGGTTTATTCAATGACAGTGATGAGAATGTAGGAACAGAAATTTGATACATTAATGGATACAGTGTACATTTGTTGTTGTGTTTATTAACTATTTAAATGCAGGTTTTAACATGACTTCAATGCTTTTTTTTAATTTTTCTTCTTTGAAATTTTTGAAACCGGTCTTATCTACAATCTGATTCTTCTTTGCATTTCACTGGTGCACTGCAGGTTTATTTGGTGCAGTACTGGTGATCAGTGTAATAGTGTGAAACCACTGACAGGATCAGCTTCCTTTGCATCATTTGTGTGACTTTGCACTTGTACAAGGAACAAATAAATTGGGGATTCCCTCATCACAACACTGCTACTAGTGGTGAAAAATATGTTACATGGTATCTTTAAGGGTGGCTGAAAATCCATTCCACCATTATCTAACCAGGCTGGTAACAATAAAACTTATTTCAGGAGTTTAAATGCACCGATGCAGCTTATAAAAATAGTCTCATTACTACAGGGTGGTAGAAGGCATAGTTAATGTAGCAGATAATACATTTGCTAGTTAGCACTTGCAAAACTTTCTTAGGTCACAGTATAGAGGTGAAGATGGAGGAGAGAGTCAGCATCCTATAAGATTACTTGTTAGATTTTGACTGTGTAATATTAATAAATAGCACTGTTTCTTTAAATAACATAATACCATCAGATTAATGTGTGACAACAGTATCCAAGCACTTGCAACAGCGGCTCAATTTGCCATTTCTTTCCTTTTTTCTGGGGGTGGACAAAATGTCAGGAACACCATTCATCATAATCCAATCCAATAACACCACAAAGTCTCCCCACCGACTGTCTGCTAAAATATCAACAATAAACTGAACATAATCTGCCTCTTAAAAGGCAGAGCTGCCTGATATTCAGAGCTGATTTAAGCAGTATACAATAAAATGATTTTTGCTTAATGTCAGCCACAGCATGGTGAGCACTTTAAACAGAAATTGTTAAAGTGCAGGCGTGGGAGCTGGCTGGTTTTAGTGATAAATGCATTTAAATATTATATTATATTGCAAGAGCAATGTAATTCACTCACTCCAGTGGCTGTAGACAAAAACATTATTAATAAATTATTCATGCTTCATTATTAACCAAGCTCTATGCACTCAATGCACATATTAACACATTAACACAGTGCACTAATTCAACACCACTGAGGTCTATACTGTCATTATGAACAAAATTTGAAACATGTTACTATTTTTACATATTCTTCACAATCTGTCTCCCACAGACCAGTTACATATAGAGTAAAAGGTTGTATTTTTTTCATTTAGCTTTTTAAAGGCCCCTAATTGGCAGTGAGACGACTCGCTCCTGCAGCTGTAATGTTCCTCAGTGCAGCCATGAATGACTAATGACTCCTGAAGGAGGGTGTTTCAGCAAACATCAGCAAAGCAAAACACAAATACCAGCTAGTGGGTCCCGCCTCCATACAGTAAAAAAATATCCACCTGGATAGAAGTGACTGCCAGTCCTACTGTAGACAGGTCTAACCAAACTACACTGGATTCAGTAGAAGCAGGTCAATACTCTATTATGGGTAGAAGGAGGTGCTGTTTGTGGTTCCTCCTAGTTTGTTCAGGGACAATGAACCAAAGATCAGAACTTGGTGGTGTAAGAGAGGGCTAATATCTGCACTGCTCTGCAGAGTGCTGCTCTCATGTCTGTCGGTTCAGGAGACACCTCAGTCCTGCAGTATCCTGTCCTTCTTCAACCCCAACCTACCAGTCAGCTTCTTTAGGAAATTGCCTTCCTGTGCAAAAGAGACAGAACTGGTGCTCTTTGTTTGTTGACCTACTTTGACTTTGTGCTATCAGCTCTGAGGTCTCTGGGCTAAAAAGGAAGGTGAGGGAGTCTTAACAGAATTGGAAACTCATTGCTCGCATTGATGCAGTATGCTGGGAAGTGGAAGACCTGCTCCATTTATCCAGCATTCAACTTCAGTTAAGTTAAAGTATGACCCAGAAAGTTATCTGATAGAGTGTCAGTGTGAGACCAGAGGCTGTGGTGTACAAAGAAACAACCCTAAGAGTCAACGGCCATGTTGGCAGAATTGAGGCTATACTTAGGCACAGTGGTACAGAAATGCTTACAATGGCAACACAATGTTGTTTACTGGGTATAATGTTCACCATATTAGTTTAGCAAGATAGCATACTAATATTTGCTAATTAGCTCCCAGTAAAAGGTACAGCTGAGGCTGGGAATGTCACCAAAGTTACTACGAGTCATCCTGAGAGGGATATAAAAGCCTGTACTACACTTTATATCAATGCATCCAGTTGTTAAGGTATTTACATCTAGACCAAAGTGACTATGAACCAACAGTCCTACGCTGTCACCCATACAGCCATGCCACTAGCATGAGCTTACAATCATTACAACAGTGCTCAGATGAATATAGTATAGTCAAAAGGTCAAAACAAAGGACATTTTGCCTCTTACCTTCTCATACTCAGATGCAATGTGGTTACTGTTGAACAACTGGAGGTTCAAGCGCTTGTTCTCCTGGAGGAAATCTTGACGTTCATTCTCCTGGATGAAGGAGACAGAACAAAACACTATGTTTAGAACTCAAGAAGTCACCATGATTAGATCTGAGCACAGCACTCAAACCAGCATGTTGTTAGCAATAGCTCATACATTATTTATCTGAGGACACTGCTTGAGGCTCTCTAGTATGTTCTAGGAACCCTATGTGAAAGACTAAAAGAGCTGCCATTTTAGCCACTACAGTGGAGCAATAGCGACATCATGTTAGCTTTATGTCAAGATCTTAAACATACAGTACAGGAACAGGTGTAATCAGAAGTCATGAAAAGTTTCTTCAGTGCTGCAACTCAAATATGCATTCTGATCCCCTGCTAACCACACACATACACATAGAGCCCGGCTTATCCACCCTTTTTTAACATGTGTTTAGACTGGAGGGTAAAAAAAGTTCATTGTAGAGGACAAAAATTAATTAAATTTAATCAGTAGACATGAAACATGTCATGGATGCAATTTGCAGCGTCAACTAAAGAAGTCCCTTAGCTGTGCAACTCCCTGCAGCTACACCAGTGTGTAGGCCCAGTGTTGTTCATGTCAGGAGCTACTGTAATAACCTACTGGTTCAGGCATGATACATGTACAGTAAATGCAATGCTTCTTAATGGCCAGTGATGGTGCATCCACCCTAGCTCCCTAATGTTTGACTTATGGAGGGTGTTGCAAGGGGCAAATGAAGAGAGGAGTACATTTTAAAATGTAACATTCATGCAAAGGTATGAGTTAAATGAGAAATGTCCCCTCCAGAGACAGTTTAAAGCATCTAAAAATATTCTTCTATGGAAAAGTCTAACAGAGGTTTCCTACAAAGGGCCTGATTACATGTCTGGTCTTTGCTTTTTAATTGTGAATTCACACATATATGAATATTCATGTAAATGAGTCCAACTATTGCACACTGCCCATCACTGCTGCTTCCTGCAGGTAGACCGGTGAAATCAATGCATATCAGGATATGATAGCAGGAGGGAATACTGGAGAGATTCAGCCATATACGTATGTTGGAGCCTCATTCAGATCCAGACTCTGATCAGGAACCTGTTGTTAAGCAATAGATGAAAAATGTAGGCATAGTCTGAGTGGTCCAAAACATAATCTAGCAACAAGGAACCGGGAGATTAGGTTATCAGCAGTAGGCTAAGTGTTAGCACTCAGGGCACCCAACAAAATACTCCAACAAGGGGGCATTTCTCATTTAAAGTAATGAGAAATGGTATATAAATAAATAGTGGGAAGACTCTCCAGAGTCAGAGTTACACCTAAAAACTGTCAACCTCTGCATATTTGCTGTCAACAGATAAAACGTTGATTTCATGGGAGCAAACAGACATCCACCCCCTTCAGAAGAGGGATGTAAAAACACCCTGTTTGTGATAAACCTGTACATGCACCAGTCAGTCTAGGGGAGGGCAGATACAGTATTTATGGGTTATGAGTGGAAGGGGGCTTTTAAAGCAATTTTCAAAATCAGCAGGTTTTGCTCATCAAAAAAAGAATCATACTCTTAGTTTTCACAGCAGACGTTTCAGCATGGCACAGTGGAATGTTTACAAGAGTAAAAAATAAAATGGCAGAATTAATATAAATACTTCAGTTTCAGGGCCCTGGTATTGTGCATGCTGGCTCACTAATAAACTGTCATGGCTTACCGCTGTGAAAATGGCCTAGAGTTTGTGATTAACTTAGGGGTAACCTTTTAATTAGTTGATGATTTCAACAATTACTTCTTGATTACTGCCAGGTAGTGTGTGTATATATACACACATCATACAGTATAAGGCTGTATCTGCAGGACAAACAGCTACTGAAAACAACAGTGAGCTCACACCTTTCTGTATGAATGCTGATGGGAACACATAGTTTGAACTGACATGACTGTCCTCATTTAAAATCCTTTTTTGCCAGCGCACATGTAGTGATGCAAACCAAACTGTCTTGAGCACAAAATCAACAGTTTCTTTTTCTTGTACCGTCGATGTGTTAATGCTTTAAACATACGTTTATATAATAATACTCTGGCAAGATACATTTTCATGCAGGGCCTGTGAGCACAGTGATGGAGAGAGTTCCATCCAGAATATGTTGTGGCCCAAACTGAGGTGCCTCCGATATTATTAGGCTGAAAACATGAGATTTTCTGATGAGGTGAGATTTATCAGATAGTGAGATTTTCTTTAAAAATTAACATCCTAAAGTCTGTATGACATAAATTTGATTTTGGCTGGATAATAGTAACAAATTAAAACCTCCATAACATAAACAATAAGTGTAAAAAAAAAAGCTCTTCCAATGTAGAGGCTGCTTACTGTAATATGATATTTGCTATTTTCAGTATTACAAAAACACAATCTAATGAGCAACCAGACAAATGTACACAAAATAACAGCACCTGAAAGTGTAACAATAAAGTGGGAAGTCTTTTAAATGTGTTCTGCTAGGACCGGTTCATGAATAATACACTATGAAACATAATTAGGAGTGAGGCAGAGGTCCTGGGGTACTCCTGTGTTTGAAAGTATGTGTTTTGGCCAGACAGGGTCTGATTCAGCCTGGTGTGCCAGAACTGTGGGTTTCATTTTGAAAAGCCTGACAGATTAATCAACTCTGACATTTAACACATGAGCAAAACAAACATTTAACCTATACTTACTCTCTGTTCTGCTAATTGCATCGTTTGCTTTTGTTCAGTAGACGACAGCCAGCCCATCACTTCTGTACTAATAATCAGCCAAACCGTTTCAGTTTGGTTCCGGTTTCTTTACCAAGACCATCTGTGTCAAAGAGGTAAACATATGCTCCCTTCCAACCTCCAGTTTCTCATAACACTGCTGACTTTTAAATACAATTAAAAGCTATAAACTCAGTTTAACAAAATTGTGGAGGCCAGCAAGATGACTAAAATGTCATTCAACTGTGCAGCTGAGCTGTACTCGCTTCTGCTGTACTGTGTAATGTACAGTACAGTACATACTGCATTTCCCTGCAAGCCAGGGTGCAAAACAGTTACAGGGCAAATGCATATTTGAATAAACTGTGTTGTGTAAAATGAAAAAAAAAACAAAACAAAAATGAGCTTCTATCTTGAAAATAATTTGACATTTCTACTTTTGCGCTTACAGTGCATACCATGTGTCCAAGCACTGAGAGCTGCCAATCACGCCTATGACAGAAGGTGTTTGTGTTTACAAACAGCTCCCAATGAAAGCTGACCACAAAGGCACACATTTCACACTGGCTACATCTGAGAGCACAGCTCTACAGTCGAGTCCTGTGAGTCCGCCTGCTGTCTGCCTCACTATTGATCTTCAATTAGCACCGATACAGTACATGGTCAAGTGACGCTGTCACAGTCAATACTTGTCACCATGGTAACAGGCCTTAAATGCTAGCAGAGGTATGCTCTGCTGATGGTCTGTAGTTACACACCCGATACCCAGGAAGGTGGAGGTGCCTGTGTCACTCAGACTGTGTGTTCATGTGCACGACAGCTGAATTTAGCTGCAGACTCACACTCTTTACTTTAAGCTGAGGAGGAGAAGAGCAGACATGAGAGAAAGGAGTAAGCCGGTTTAGACCAAACAGGGAGTGACATTACTGTCAACTCACCATCCCTTCACTACAGTGTTCATTGGTCTTCTCTGTGTTTGCATCTCTGTTCTCGGAGCTCAGTACAGGACGAGACAAGAGCATTGCTGCAGTCTGTGAAGACCACCCTGCCATTTCTGCTCACCATTTGGGGACAGTTTGTCCTTCGAGTAGTTTACCTCAAACTCAGCAGGCTGACAGTGGGCGAGGTGGGAATGTGAGAGGAGGGCAGCAAAGAAAACAGTCCTAATGCAGTGTTTATTTGGGGCCAGAGAGCCACACACAAAGACAGCTCATCTAAAGGAGAGGGCTTGGGGCACATGAGGAAATGAATTTAAATGGTCTAGGACCAAACAGTTCCAATTTAGATTCCTAATGAATCCCCTCCAGCTCCTGCCTTTCAAAGGAAAACTCTTGACTCATTACTCTCTACATCTACAGGTTACAAACATTTTTTTTATCTAGAGTTAAACTTCAACTTTGATGAAGCAGCTTTATCAGTCATACAACACCCTTTGTTGATTTTTCTACAGCTGCCAAACCACAGGTCTACAAATATCTAAGCTTGCACGTTCTCTAAAACTCTTATGAATGTAACTGCTCAACGTTTAGCTGCAGATCTCAGGGGGACCCTACTGTTAAAACAACACAGCAGTAAGATGTCTTTCTCACAATAAACTGGCACAACTTGTTGACTCCTCTTATTTCTGGTAAAGCATTTTTCTTTAATAAAATAACATATTGTAGCAGGGAAATAACTGCCACTGCTGCTCAGTGGTTGTTGTTGTGTGTGTGTGTGTGTGTGTGTAGTTGGCATTTAGCCTGGCTCCAACTGCCAAGCACCAGCTAACAATAGCATTTGAATAAACACTCTAATGTGACCTGCCTCATGTCGCTATATCACATCACTTCAGGCAAATGATACTCACATTTCTCAACACAAATGACAACACAGCCACAGTGGCCCAAGTGGGAAAGTTTAGCGTAACCAGCAAAACCAGTAGAAAACACAGTTACTCATAGGCATAGAACACTACAAGACATTAGGTCTTCAGCACTTATCTTCAGTCTATTGTGACAGATGTGTTTCAAGCTGTTGCAGCTATTCATAAATAAATCATACATCACTTATACTGCATATGCTTCCAATCTTCTTTTCTTCTTCAATTTATAATAATGGTAATAATGATAATTTTATTTGTATAGAACTTTTAAAAACAGTAAACGATGAATAACAGTAATGAAATCAAGAGCAAAGGTCTAAAGCATGATAATTAATAAAATAATTACAACAGTAAATCAGTTAAGAAAAGGCAATGTGATAAAATTAAGTTTAAATAAGAGATTTAAAAGAGGACACCAGGTTTGCCTGAGTTTACCAGGCAGGGAGCTCCACAGCCAAGAGGCTCGGAGGGCAAAGGCACAGTCGCCTTTAATGACAAGTCGAGATTGTGTAACCTTTGTAAGGCAGCAGTTAGGCTTATAGTGAGTAAGCATATTACAGATATATAAGTAGGAGCCTGACCACTGAAAGCCTAAAAACAAGCAGTAAAATTAGTCTTTAAACTCATGGGTAACCAGTAAAGGGCATCAAGGATTAATGTGATGTGGTCACTGCTCCTTGAGCATGTTAAAAGCCTGGCCACGTTGTCTTAAATGCCGCAGCTCCTGATACAGAATAAAAGTGCTCTGAAGGAGACAGAAACATGGATGACCTTTTTCTGGATCTGCAGATGAAAAAATGACTCAATCTTGTTTCGGTAAATGTAGTGAAATGTTAAGACATATTGTACTTTCCAGTTTAACTGAATGGGACATTGTGTCCAAACCTTTGACTGGTAGTTTGTCTTGGTTGGACAATGCAGGATTTTGCATAATTTTAGAATATTATAGTATTGCTGTGGTGTATTGATGTCTTTTATTGAACACTACTACCATTATTGCAGCCCTCTTAAGGGAAAATGTCTATGAAAATACATGGATTCCACTCAAAGCTCTGCTCTACAGCACTACTGTTTACTGGTCAAGTTCCTACAGTTCCAACAAATAACATTGAGGTGACATTACTAACAACATAGCCACTCCCACAACACACACACACACACACACACACAGCTGTATATACAATTTAAACTAACCATAGATTTGTATTGTGCTATCTTATCATGATCAATCGTGAGCATAAAAATGGCCTTTATTTAAATAATCCATAGATAAGATGCCAAGACGAGACAGAGAAAAATGAAGAAAGGCTTTTTGTATGCGCTTTCTAGGACACTGTGAAAAAACGTCCTTTATGAGGAGCTAAAACACCATATGAAAGTACAAGACTTGTGTAACAGACATCCCTCTGACCTTTTACAGTGGTGATCATTACCTAAAAACACACATTGTGTATTGATTTATATTTAAAAAACAGCTGCGTTGTACATGTGTATGTAAAGATAGCCACAGTTTGAGAACTGCAATGTACACATTATTTACATGCAGTACATCACAGCACCCACCCATACACTTTCTTCTTTGTTTGTGCAATTTGTATAATTACTGCTACAAACTGCATGTCTCATTCTCAAATGTATTCTCTATGCTATCAAAACCCAACCCACGGGCTCTGCAACTTGCTTTTAACTGCTCCCATTTTCATTTCAATCATACCAACCTGAGAACCAAGCTATCATTACAGTGCTCCGCCACTCATTTTCTCAGGGGACACACTTGTGGGTGCTGATAGCAGGCAAGGTTCTCAGGTACAAATCAATTTTAGCATCTGTCCTTTCACTCAGAGGCCAGGGTATATTTTTGGAGCACTTACCAAAGTCTGACATGTTTGATTCTTTTTCTTCACCTCTGCTTCACACTCCTTCCTTCTGGTGGTGATCTCAGTCTCCTGGGAAGAAAGAGAGAGAGAAAGGCAGAGAATGGCTGTTATAGTTCGTCAGGAACAGAAGCTTCCTGAGTGAACTCAGTGAGACTAGGCAGCGAAAGCTATGTGTGTATGTGTGCATTTCTATGTATACGGATGTGTGTGTGTGTGTGCAACAGAGAGCCAAAGAGATTTCTAAAGAGATGGCCTAAGAGATAATACAAAATGCTTTTGCTGTTGGAAAACAGATATAGGCTGGAATAATTCTAAAGATTGTTGAAAATATAGGGCGTGGTCCTCTAGGAATAATGACTGATGAAAAAGGATCAAAAATCAGTTTAGAAGACTCCACTCACTTTGGTAAATTATAGTTGTATATTAACAATACAGACTTTAGAGTCATGCTAGCAATTCTATTAGATTACACTTTGGCACAGAGGAGCTTTAAACTAAACACTAATATCCACACATGAACATACTAACAGCGAAAATGCTAACGTGCCTAGCAAGTTTCATTTTTAAGATTCACCATTTTAGGTAATATTTAATCAAGACTGAAGATGAGGAACAGCTGAGGCTGATGGGAATGATGTCACACTATTGCTGTGATCTGCAGGTGGCTGTAATGTGCCTATAAACACAGCAATAAACCAGCAAAAGGAGGGAAAAGTAGACTGCAAGCTAGTAAACATGGAGGCAAGCAATGCAGGATTTTAATTTCTTACAAGTGGCATCCAGCAGATGTGTTGGATGCTCAGAATATGCACAATGCATTTGTGGTGAGCAACACTCAATGTAGACATAACATATGTTTACACAAAAACTCCACACAACTGACCACACCTGTGCTTTTTCTGCTGTAACATATTAGGAAGCCGACTCTCTCCTATATACGTGTAAATGATCTTAGTATGTCTGGACACACACAGTACTACTACTGCATTCTCTATCATTAGCCAGACTGTAAGGCTCCACCGTTTGTTGTTGTCTATTGAGTCTGTTGTTTTTACATAAGAGGTTTCCACTTGTCATAGCAGGAAAAGCAAAGGTGGAACTAATAACTTAAAATGGCTTTGTTCCATTTCAGGGTTCCAGTAAGCCAGCAGACACAACAGCACAGCCCTGGCACTTCTAAATGCAGTGTATCCTTAATTAATGTTACTAACTACACCTGCACTCTGCTGGAATGTGTCATGAAGTTTAGAGGCCTGTTCTATCTCCCATGTAAATGAATGTGTGTGCATAAACTGAACTGATCAATCTTAAAGATTTAAGTGTGTAATGCAGATTGCATTCTCTGCTGTTGATAGCACAGCGTTCTGTCAGCGACTAGCCGATATCTCTTGCTGTTATGTTTCCATCATGCAGCCATTTAACTGAGCTGACAGCTGAATGCTGCCTTAGCTGGGAGTTCAGCCTTCTTCACAATGTGCCATTAGAGCCAAAACATGACTAAAGTCTGCCACAATAAACAAGTCACACTCTGAAGAGAGTCTATCAGTGGTTTTCAGAGAACTTTTCACTGCTGGCTTGACAGCACAGGCAGATAGCTACAAACAGGATATCCCCTTCAAAGCTGTCTGTGTGTTCAGTCCTCCTCTCGAGATGCCACCTCTCTTTATGACTTCATTCTGATCACCAGGCGACACTTTATGGCAAGCTCGAACGCAATCAGTAGTGAGGAGTATACCCATTTAAACAGAGAGCACGTGCCTTCTTTATGACATTCCTTTTATGCATAGAAAAATATTGCGATACAAAAAACACTGTTACATCACCTGCCAGATCATCTGTTTATCAGCTGAGAGGGGTTTCTATCAGTGTATCAGGACCATTGCAGTGAAAGTGCAGCTGGATGCTCCGAGATTAGCATATAGAATTAAACAGGATTTTGTGTGTCATTGTGTATGGTCAGTACACTCGCGCACACACACATTCCACTAGCATGGCACCACGTGTCCCTGAGCAAGACTAAATAAAGCAAGAGTGGAGTGACCAGAAGTCCACAGCACACAACATATGCTGCCTGTGTGAATGAACGAATGTGGACTTTATAACAGTAACACTCACAGCTTGGTTTGACTTTGAATACTGAAATGTATTCACACTGAAGATATTTAACTTTGCTACATCTGCTTATTATTCAGTGAGCAACAAGGTCAGTGTGCAGAACGAGGAGGAGGAGGAACAAGCTTTGACCTTTTTGCGATCTGTAACCTTGTGGCGGTTCCTCCCAGACATGGTGACAGTTGGCATGATTAAATCTTCTACCATTTATCTCTCGTAGCTGGTCCACTGGTGATCTTGCTCAGCTACATTTATTACAGTAAGTGTGTTCTAGTATTTCTATCCTTTCAAGGACAAAAACCTTTACATGGGCAGAAAGATATGGAAAATAAATGTCTTCTGAAGTGTGTTTAAATACCCAGTTATAAGGGGTTAAGATAAAGGTAGGTTAGGATTGAGAATTAAAATTATATTTAAGGATTAGTTAAATGTTTTGTGTGTCTGGATACAAGTTACAGTTGAGCATAACATGGATAAGAAGATTAGTCTTTTCACAAAACACTGCATAAAGCTAAAAACCACAAAAGACAGAGGTGTTTGTGCTCAGTGTGTCTAAACTGTTGTAACTCAACAGGACCTGTACAGCACTGTCACATCAGTGGCAGAGAAGAGTCCTTTACTGGGCATGATATTAGCCACTGCAGGTGTTTGTTTCTGTACTTTCTATGGAATTTCTACCTAAAACCCCACAGCTCACTACACAAAGATGGAATGTTAAAAATATGTAAAGCCCGGTCATGTTCTGAAAAGTATGCATGTGCACATTATACACTGCTATATCAACTTCAAATGATTTCCTTCAGTGAATCACACAGAGCCTCCGCAGACAGCTTGCCATCCCCCATGTGGGCTGGTATCTAACGTGTGCAGTTTTCAGGAGCAGACGGCTACGGCATTGTGACAAAGTGCACGATGAATATTTCACTCACACACACACACACACAGCTCTCAGGCTTGCTGAGGCCCATTTGTTTGGAGCACATTTGCCAGTGTTCAATTAAAAATCCCTCTGATAAAAGATTCAAATGGCTGACATCGTGAGTAATGAGCTCCCGTATAAGTGAAGAGGCGTTAACTGCACAGCAGATGAAGACTGATGAAAAAGACCATCCCCTTAAGGCTGGATCTACATTTGTGTCTCAGTGGTACTAATGCCTATGCATGCACAAGTGAGGTGCATCTAAGGCAATCTACACTACCTCTGTGTCTCTTACAGGTCTGTATATTCAGGGCAGTTTTTTTGGTGAGCTAGCACTGGATGTTTCTGTCACATGGCAGTATATCTTTGAAAACCAATGACAATAAATTTGTCAGGTGAGCGTGTAGTACAGGGTCTCCAGAAATGTATGATCTGGCTTTAGATTGTGGAAAGAAACTGAATGAGTAACAGCAAAGGCTAGAATCAGGTGGAAGATGTGGATGCTGCCATTCTGTTGCTGGATCTCACCAACAATTTAAACAAGTGCTCTTTTGATAATTGGTTAAATATCAAATTGTCTGGTTCCCAATTCACAAATGATTATTTACTGATTTTTTTAACCACTGTAAATGTTTGACATGTTATAGATTACAAGGTTCAGCCTTGAAAATCAATTGTTATATATTCTATATGCTATAGAAAGTTAGCAGAAGAAGAAACTGGAAACAGTCTAACCTCAACTGTGAGCCCTCAACACAGGCATCTTGGTGTTCAGCACCATGGAGAGTTCCCCTTTGACAACACAGCAGTAGTACGTAGTGTACATATACAGTACTATGTAGTGTACATATACAGTACTATGTAGTGTACATATACAGTACTATGTAGTGTACATATACAGTACTATGTAATGTACATATACATCGCCACTGAGTTCAATGCACAGCAACATCTTGAGGAAATGAGGTTCACATAGTACAGTATTTCTGGAAAGACACATTAGCACAGGAGACTTCCCCCGATCCTGTTCTCAGTGTTCTAATCCGTTGTAGCTGGGAAAGCTTCTGTGTATAGTATAATCTCCAGCGAGTGGGGGTAACCTCATTACTCTCTCCTTCTCTCTTTCATCTCTTGTTGTGCTGAATATGCATGATGCATAATGATAGGTAATAATCCTGCCTATGGCTGAGCACAGCTGTAGAAAAATGTGTTTTCTACAGTATCGGGGGGTGAATCTAAGTAAGCGGGATTATATCTGATGGAGATATTTAATAAAAACAAGCATGCCAAGGAGCACAGCCTCACCCTAGGTTGGGTTTGTCCGTTCTCTTGTGGCAGTGAATGCTATTCCTATACAAAATACACAGGCACACAGTGACACAGCTCAGAAAAGCTACGTTAAAATAAAAGTGTTGGCCTCACAAGAAAAAAAAAAACACGACTGTTGGCAGTAGTTGTGCTCAGAAGCAAACAGTATATAATCATAAACTATGACAAGTACTGTAGTTTTACAGCTAACGTGCTGCCTCTCAAAATGTCAGTGGTGCTCCCTGGGATATATACAGTACACTCCGTGCTGTCCCAATACACTTTTTTCCTGGTATTATATTTGTTTCTTGCAGCCAAAGACCATTAAGGATGCTGAACAAAAGACTAACAATGCCGAGTGGTACCGAGCCACTGTGTTGTTGGTGTGTTTAAGAGAAGATTCCCCTTTGTTAAACCCAAGCACCAGCTCTACTTAACATCATGTAGTAGTATATGCTGCACAGACGTGAAGTAAGGCAGCCCAGCACAGTGAGCACTTGTGATCTGAAATCATATGAAATGGCAGAATAAGTTACATAACTTCTGCAGCTCAAGTCGCTGGATGCAGGCACAGATGCTTGCACCCCACTAATACCGTATTCATACGGCACCTGCAAGTGTGTATCTGTGTGCATGCATGCCTATGCAACGCAACATCCAAACTGACTGGTGAAATCACAGAGTTACAGGAAAAGTAATGTACAATAACTCTCAAAGGTCAACAAGGACGTCCCACCACACACACGGAGGGCAAAAGAAATGACAAACAGAGCAGAAAGGAAAGATTAAAGAGGGAGGTGAGAGAAAAATGAGCAATAGTGAAGTAACGTATGATCATGAGAAAGACGTGTAAAACCAGTGAGGCTTTGATATGAAAGCAAATATAAAAGAGGGAGAATGGGAAATACAATAAATGAGATGGAGGCAGGATTTACCGTCTAAGCTCCTCAGCTCTGCAGCATTTTGTCCCGGGTATAGGACCTCAGCGACGCCTTCTCTATCAGGCATATTAAACATCATGCAGCAATAGCAAAAGCAGTAGCCTAGTCTGGATTCCACTTCCTCCCCTTCTTTCTCTCCCTTTTTTCCTTTACTCTATCTCCCCATCAGGAACCACAAGCCTCAGCATGCTGCAGAATCAGAAATGCAGCTGCTGCCATCACCGGGGTCTGACCTCTCCGAGCCGCCGATCACTACACTACCTGCATGCTGATGTCTTAACACATAGCCATAACCACAAAAGAAGGAGGAGAGAAGAAGTGGGAAACTGTAGGCCAGGCAGCAGGCAAGACAATGAACGATAATGAACATACAAAAGAAAAACAACAGACTGAAAAACGAAGAAAAACAATTCTGCTACTATCACAGAGCTCTACAAAAAGGCTTGGTGAAAGGGGAGTGACAGGTGAAGAAAAAAGATGAACTAAGGCCTATAATCAAAAGTAAGGCTGGTGGAACAGGGGGCTAATTTGAAAGCGCAGGCTGTGTGTGTGTGTGTGTGTGTGTGTGTGTGTGTGTGTGTGTGCTTGTGAAGCTCCAGAGAGGGGACTGTCAATCTGATAACTTCACTGCACGAACACCAAGATGTCAGATGAGACTTTTACCATAATGGAAACTAAACAATGACTCATGCATCCACAAAGGACTCCTACAGAGATTAAGGAGGGCGCTGTGCTTTGCTGGGATATCTACTCATTTGCCTGTGAGGTAGATGACAGTGCTAGATTCGACAATGCTCTGATATACAAAGAAACCACTGCATGATCAGAGAATTGGCAGGTAAAACCCTTTCACAACTAGAGGTCCACAGAGAACATCTGATGATTACTGCTGCACACAGCCTGCTGTTGCCCACTCAGACACAGAGTCTTACGTATCCCGAGCTGGATTTACTGGCCAAGCTCCTGCAGATTGTCATTCAGTTCACATGGTAACCTTCATCTGTCGTGGTAGCACAGCTCGTAACAAAAGACGGGTTCTCACAAACACGCATCACCTCTGTAGCTTTTATTGTGACTGTTGTCTAGAGAACCTTACTTTGACCAAAACACAGTTCGGTGTTTCATAAAAAGACAGTAGGTAGCACTTACAGATAACTATAGAACTCCACTCAGCTTTGATTCACATTAGGTTTTAAGTGTTGCTACTGCTGCTGCCAACCACAGTTCAAGGTTAAAATGCTTGCTGTCAACAGCTAACTAAATACTGAAAACCTTTAACAGAGATGTGTGTCACCACTTTGATGCAGAAACTGAAATACCCAGATGTCCTGTGTGTAAATGTACAACTGTAAGACCTGAACACCACAGTATCAGCCTCAGAGTGGCCCGTAGCCATGCAGGTGAACAGTCCAGATGATGGCCCTTTCTGTGAGCAGCCCATACAATGTGTTGTGTGTGGCCATCAGCAGGCAGTGCAGGGGAGCAAACACAGGAGAACAAATGAACCATGAATCAAGACCCACTACACGATGCAAGTGTGCACACAGGGAATCAAGGTACCTTTACATCAGACACAGTGGCCTTTGTTGATTCTTTTTTTTAGGAGCCTGTTGGCCACAGATACAGATTGGAGCACAATTTTGCAGTACCAGACAGATTTTAGGTTATTCAAATTACAAAATGACTTTAGATTTTTTCTTAGGCATCAGAACACTTATGTAAAAGTGAGCCTACAACTGATCTGTAACCATGAAGCTGTCCTTCCTTCCCATTGTTTTTAATGGTAACAAATAATTAGATTTGCTGTCAATTAAATGTCTATAAAATGTAATCTCAACATGTGATATTAAACTGTCAAATTTGTAAAAAAAAAAAATATATATACACACACACACACACACACACAGATACAATGTTAAAAGACAGAAGACAAGCTCAAGGAGACATATCAGAAAACAGCCAACCCAGTAAAAAGCACAGCCATCTTTCCCGTCACGCTGCCATGACTTTGCCAGAATCACTCCCTTTCTTTCTTCGGGGGCATGTGCTCTCACATCTGTGCCCCTCTCAGTCAGAAGCCAACAGAGAAAGTGAATCTTGCAAACCAACCATCCATCCATCCATTTTCCTCCGCTTATCCGGGACCGGGTCGCGGGGGCAGCAGTCTAAGCAAAGATGCCCAGACTTCCCTCTCTCCAGACACTTCCTCCAGCTCCTCCGGGGGAATGCCGGAGTCCAAAGCTCTGACAAATGGTACACCACGAGGGATTTACTGGCTGCAATGCCAAATAATAGACACACTTTCTTCTGATTCTATTACATGTTGCACCTCTTTACATTTAGATAACTACAAATATCAGACTTCACTTTTAGTTGGAGGTTTGTAAAAAAAA
>NW_018127892.1:3770795-3771123 GCF_001952655.1 Monopterus albus | reverse complement strand
TGGGTGTGTTGTTTCTCATCCCAGCCGCTTCACACTCGGCTGCATACCGCCCCAGTGCACAATGGAGGTCCTGTTTTGATGGGGCCAACAGGACAACGTCGTCTGCAAAAAGCAGAGACGAGATCCTGTGGTCCCCAAACCGGACTCCCTCCCTCCCCAAACCGGACAGAATTTCTAGGCGCAGCCCCTGAAATTCTGTCCATAAAAATAATGAACAGAACCGGTGACAAAGGGCAGCCCTGCCGGAGTCCAACATGCACTGGAAACAAGTCTGACTTACTGCCGGCGATGCGAACCAAGCTCCTGCTCCGGTCGTACAGGGACCGGA
>NW_018127892.1:3753221-3769243 GCF_001952655.1 Monopterus albus | reverse complement strand
GGTCCTTGATTTTAATCTATTCATAAAGGGCTTTTGAACCCGCTCTTAGTCTGACCCGTCACCCAGGACCTGTTTGCCTTGGGAGACTCTACCAGGGACATATAGCACCCGACAACATAGTTCCTAGGATACTCGGGTACTCAAACCCCTCCACCACAATAAGGTGGTGGTTCAAGGAGGGGCAAACCTGCCATGATAAAATTAATTTACATCAAACTAGGCTGTCTGCATTCTTGAGCCCCAGTGGATAAGCTGATTTATTACACGCTGTCCTGTTTGTTCTGATCCAGTGTTATCGCAATGTCTCTGATAATGCAAAATCACCAACCTCTGAAAAGTCACGTTAGGTTAAGATGGATAAATACAAGGTACATGTGGTGATCCTTAGGTACAGCCTTTGGCATAAACAGAATCATTAGCTGTGACAATAATGTCCAACAATTTCTTTTACACCTGTAATTTATGACATGAACAAGGAGTCAGAGGAGCACAGGATCTCCCTCGAACACACACACTGGATTATCACCTGTGCTCTAGTGTATCAGAGAGCAATAACACTTGATCCTATGTTGATGCAGTCGTGACACTGATCAATAGTGTTAGTGCAGCACACTGTAAACTACAGTGTGCACAAACCAGCACAGGCTCTGATGATGCACCCCCTTTCTTTGCTTCAGTTTAAACAGAATGTAATAATAAACGCTTTCACACCAATTCTACACTGGCTGCTGTTAATTTAACCATCTTCCTGCCCCAAACAGTGAGAGCTCAGGCTGCTGGAGGCGATGGTGCTGTCACCAGCTGAGATGGCTTGTCGCCCGCTTTGATCCCAGGTCAGAGCCACAGACATATGCTGCTCCATCCTGCAGGGAGGAGCTGTGTTGGATGTAGGGAACAGCTCGCTATTACCTTTCCGTTCATTAAACACATTTCAACAGCTGGTGAACAATTAGTGTACTCTCCAGATTGGCAAAGCCATTATAATGAGTACATTTTAATTTTTATTTAAAGGAGAACAAACTTAATGGAAGGCATCTTGACTGTTTGTGTTTAGTTTAGGTGAAGATTAATCAGATCTTGGTTTTTCAAACCTGAACCTCAGCACCAGGCTTTGATGTCCCTCCCTCAACACAGTGTTCAACGCTTGCCAAGAGCTGCTGTCAACCTGGCCCCACAGACGCTTTCATTAATGGGTCTTTAACACCAGAAAAAGAGGGAAACGGGGGAGGAAGGTCATACGTAGCCAGGTGACGAGGACCTCCTGCTTGTGCAAGTTAGAAAGGCTGCCTGTCTGTGAACTGATTATTATGACGTGTCAGACTTGGCTTTTAGCCTCAGCAGAATCAGACAGACTCTGATATGAGGAGTTTTCACATTAGGAGCGATGTGAGGAGATCCTGTGTCCAGTAATGGGAGGCAGGTGGTGCCCAGGAGGAGATAAAGAGTGAGGCTCTCACCCCTCTGGAGTCTGGCACAATCGACGCAGAAACAGAAACCTTTGCCTCCCATCTGTGCGACACTCTCCAACTATCACTGCTAATTTGCAGGACACTCAATTACTGGTCATTACCTGAGCAGTGAACAGTGGACCTGCTGCCTACAGCATCCAGTGCCAAATCATACATGTGGTCAGATTGAGAAACTAAATAATGCCACTAATGGATACACAGTAATTCAGTTCAGCTCTACTATTATGTGTGGGTTTGCATTACAAGCTGTGAGGGAGGCACTGGAAAAGAGCCAGTAAGAAGGTAGCCTTGTGTGTGTGTGTGTGAATACCATTTGCACATGACGTTATTTCATTGTGTCATCGAGAATATTTTAAACAATTAATTGAAAAACATCACCTTCCATACATAACATATTTATATTGTATAAATGAGCCTAAGAACCTACAGCCATGCTAATGGCTGAATGCTAAATGCTGAACTTACCACATAACATCAATGACCATGCTAACATGCTAATGTTTGGCAGGTACTGCACAATGTTTAACTAAAAACTCAAAGTACAAATCAAAATTTTCCCAGAGGTCACTTCTATGGTTTTTGTATATCATCATGCCAATGTGTTTACAAGTGCTCATTTATCTGGTAAGTTTGTTTTAAATAAGTTACCTGGTGATATAAAAAGAGGTGTTTTTCAGCTGTGATTGGCGGCCCGATGCTGTCACTCAACTTCTAGTCGCTACTACATAAAATCTGGTTTCAAAAAAAGCAAAATGGCAGCTGTCATATTAATGATATTTTGGCTTCATTTTTGCAAAGTGGAAAGTGGGAAGTGTGATGCAGTGTCCTTCGTAGATAGGTCAACAGGTCGCACAGACATAGTAGCTTGGCCTGAATGAGGAGGAATCCCTGATGAGGCTCAATGGAAAACAAACGACTTATTTTTATGACAGAGATTCCCTTAAGTCCAGGGTAAATGAGGACTGCAAATCAGAAACTAATCTTGTTTTCAGCCTGAGGCTCTCCAGAAGCCACAGTAAACTAAATTGTCTAAATTGTCAATAAATCTATGAAACATAATTAAAATAAAGCAGGTATCATGACCTAACAGATGCTCTAGACAAGAGTATCACAGATGACATTTCTGTCAAACTGAACAGGAATTAATATTAATGTGAAGCCTACTAACAGCAAAACAGAAAGTGAGTCAGTGGTGTGGGAGTGACTGAGTCCAGCATTAGCATATAAACAACAGAGCAGATCGCTGCTGCTACAAATGGCTTGTCAGGATGCCCCTGTCCTCAACCAGGGATCAAAGATCGGTTGTCAGGACTTGGATTCCTGCACACTGGGGAGAGGATAAAGTGCAGAAAAGCAACAATCCAACCTGTCAGTCACTGGACTCTCCATTTCTACCACTATAAACTCCAGATTTTTGCTTTTGGAAAAATGTACTCAAACAGACAAGTGGGTTGGAGACAGAGAGAGGTTAGACTAATATCTCGCTGCCATAATAATACTCATGACAGGTTTTTCTGTTTTCCCAAATCTAATTCGCTCCACTGCACTGAATTTTTATGAGCTCTTAGGTTACTCACAAATGTTATTATTCCTTTCTGTACTCAACAACAAAAGAAAAGCAAGTCAATTTGAAACCGTGTGAACGGCCACCCTAATTTCATGCTTCCTCCCACAAAAGGTAACGTTATATACTCGTTGACTGCCAGACCGACTGAACCTGACATAGAGTGTTGTAGGATTTGTTTGTGTGTACCAGTGTGTGTGTATGTGCGTTCTTGGAAAGAACACTACTTCGTCATCATCAATTTCTGCTGCCTCGATTCAGCAGAGGCTGAAACAGAACCAACATTAGTACTGATCCAAGCTCAGTAGAACTCACTACAAATATCGTTCATAAGCCATCATTCAGTAACACTGTTCGAATGTTTTAAAAGACTGAATATAACAAGCATGCCCAAGTATTCACACACACTGTGTAATCCATTTTGTATAGCTGTAATTATGCAGTAACAAATAACACAATGCATAGTGTTATGTAATGTAAATGCCGACTGGCACAGTCTGAGAATACACATTGCGAAATATGTCAAATTCTACCCTTTGTGCAACACAGGACCACACTGATTATGTTTCCAGTGGGAACACTTACACAAATGCTGCACTGCTCTCAGCAGTTACCATGGCATTTGTGCTGGCTTGGCAAAAGTTTTTATTTGAAACCAAAGATATGACGTTTTGCAAAAGGTCTTACATCTACACACTTGGCCATTATATACTTTTAATTCTTGGAACATAATTTGCCCGTAATTTTTCTCTTCAAACTCTCTTTTTATTATGATGTGTGTTACTTAAACTGCAGAAAATTACACAACACAAAATTAAGTTAGTACTTTAAATGGCTACTCCTATGACTTAAAGAATCTCTTCTTGCAAAATATGATTATTTAATTTCTTTCTGATGTATGGATGCCACTCTTAACTCTCCAATAAATATGAAGCTATAAACAGCACCTTTGAAGAGCACAAAGACTGGAAACAGAAAACGCGAGCCTGGCTCTGTCTCCGTCAGTAAAACCACAACTTGTTGTTTATACACTTTTTTGTACAGGTTAAACAAACAAGAAACAATTTATTAATTAGTTATCTTTAGGTGTGCTGCAGTAGCAGTAGTGGGTTTTTTTTTTACTTCTGGACAGACCCACAAGTTGCTGCCGTCTGCCACGTTTCCACTCCAGACTTTGTACTAAGTTACAGGTGCTGGCTGGAGCCTCACAGTATACAGTATGTCTGCACACTAAATATAAACCTAAGAGTAGCAGCAAACTCTTTGCACTACTGAGAACACTCATTCATAAATTCAACTCTCATGCGCAAGTGGCCAACAGAAAAATCATCTCATGCAGACACACAGTGAAATCTGCCTTGTTGACAATGAGTTTCACTTTACAGTATACACCCATCAGGCATAACATGATGATATTTAGAGGTGTCTCTATATTTTTGTCCTGCCCATTGACATACATGAGAGGGTCAGAATATTAGGAACACCTCAGCATATAATGTAGTCTATTGCAACACCACCTTTAAACACAGATGTTAAGGCAGAAGTGTTGCATTGAAGTACATACAGATGTACAGGTGGTCATCATGTTATGCCTGATCAGTGTATATTTCTTGGGAATATAGTAAGGATCTGCATGTTATCATTATCAGTAGATGGCATATTAGGAATTCAGGCTGCAATCAAACCTGTCAAGTGCACTGTGCAATACAGCGGATCAACCATTCAAAGACAGATTCCAGAGGTCTGATACTGTGGAAAACATAACCCTCTACTGTACTTTGCATTAAAATGAGGCAGAGCACACAAGAAGCCAAACAGAGGAGAGATCATCCTCTCTTCTTCCACCGCCCACCCCCCCGACCTGCCTTCATACTCCAGTACACCGAGAGAGAGAACTACTCTACATGCCAGCAGCAATCCACAGCTTTTACTGACCGCCTAAAACACAGACTGCTGTAATTTGGCATGCAAACAAATCAGTACCCCATGCATTCTCCTTTACCTTGAAAAAATATGATGTGAACTAGGAAAGGAGCAAAGAGAGGGACAGAGAAATAGTTGAAAACAGCAAAATAACAGAAAATGAGATGGAGAGTGATTGGCAGCTGGCTGCCATTCTGGCCCAGTGGCCCCACGGCTGATGCACAGGGTTGCGTAATGGTTCTGATTGCATTGTGAAGCACAGCAAACAGGGCTTCAGCACATGTAGCTGAAGAGACCACTCGAGCCTTCTGGGGAAGGGAGGTTATTTCAGTACATACCCTGGATGAGACAGTCGTGTTTTGGCACTGTGTGCTATTTAATAGGGAAAACAGTCAAATACGGACTGGCAGGAGGGGGAGTAAGAAAACATTACTACCAAAGACAGTCCTAAGGGATGAACTGGGGACATGGCACAGAAAAAGAGAATCCCACCTGACAGATGTGCCTCGTACAAGGGCACACAGCCACAATCCCAAACAGTACAACAAACAAACTAAAGCAATTACGAATCAGCATGAGCAACTTTGCAGATCTGTTACGTAATTCTCAGGCAGTTGGGGCCATGTGTTAGAAAATGGCAGCAGACAAGCCTGTTGCATTTTCTACTGCACATATATAGACGTTAATCATGTGCGGTCTCGTTGTTCTTTTTCTATTCCCAGAGAATCAGAAGCCTGAGGGCAGCGGACTTTGGGCACCACAGCATGTCCAGGCTCGACTTCAGCATCACTGCAAATGTCACTCAGTGTTAGCTGGATAACTATAGGGCAGCCTACACTGAGGGAATCACAAAAACAACTGATAAATGGCACCCTTGCACCCAACTTTGTACAACACTTGCTAATGCTTTGACCTGACACTCAACTTCTTCAGCTAAAATAATGCCTCAGATTTGTGCTTTTTTTTTTTAATTCAAGGTTTAATGTCTCCTTTCTTAAGGTATCATCTGATGAATGTAAAGCCTTTGGCTGCACATAAGAGAGCTGGTTGCCAAAATAAATGCACTCAGGGGTTTAGCAGTACAAAAACACCAGCTGCATTTCCAGCCTGCCAGTGAACCACAGAGAATAATGTGCAAGTATTTCTGTAAACAGATAGAGCAGGTAAAGCAGGACACATGAACAGGTATTGTGTGTGTTAGAGCCACATAAGAGAACACATCTCGGTTGCATCAGAGGAGATTTCTGCAGGGTGTGTTGTAGTGTGAGTCATCATCAGTGCAGAGAGAGAAAAAGTAGAAAGGTATTCTTTACGCAAAAGACAGTGCTTATGGCAACAGTGCAGCATGAATAAACCAAATGATCTTCCTCTTTAACAGAGCTAAAATTCATCACAAATATCAAGCATTGCACAGGTACATAGTTTTGAACAATGAAATGTAAAAATACTACTAGTAGTATGCCCTGTGCTCAAATAAAGAGAGCAACACAAATGGTCCTGCTATAGTAACATACAACACCAACAGGTTAAAATCATAAAATAAATACAAAAACAATACTACTGCAATCGATTCAGTTATTTAATATTATATTTCATGATTAAGCACATGATTGTTCATAGTTAACTCGTGATTAATCACAAATTAATTGCACATTTTTAAATCTGTTCCAAACAGTGGTGGGAGTAACTAAGTACATTTACTCAAGTACTGAACTATAATTTTGAAGTATCTGTACTTTGAGTATTTTTATTTTCTGTTACTTCATACTTTGATGTCACTACATTATAGAGGCAAATATTGCACTTTTTACTCTACTACATGAATAACTTTAGTTACTAGTTACTTTTCATAACCAGATTAATACAAACGTACATTATAATTACAAGACTTCACTGATCTATGGTGGAAAATTCGCAAGCTACCCAGCAGTAATTTAAATTACATGCATATAAGCCAGTTAAAACTAGCTCCCCCTTTACTAGCTGCAACATTAAATGTGATGTAGACAATAATGCATCAGTAATTATATTACAATAATATGATATACAGGAATGTGAAATGTGCCATTCTGCATAATGAGCACTTATACTTTTTAGCACTTTAAAGTATGTTTTGATGCTGAGACCTTTGTACTTTTACTTAAGTAACATTTTGAATGCAGGCTATTTATCATATATCACAACAAACAAACAGTAATATAGTCGTGCTCCAGTTTCTGATGGAGGGATCTGCCCCATGCGCCTTATTTTGTAATGATGCATGCTTCTAGAAACATACAGAGACATTAAAAACATTCTCGAGGTATTTCACTGGAAAGAGATGGAGCTATCTCACACCACTAGCACAGTCTGTCAAAGGTTTTATAAAAAATTAAGACTGAAACAGTGAAAAGTTGAAATAAAATTACTTGATTACCCAAACGAAAGAAGAAACTGGATAAATAAGCACTTCTCAATGAATCATCAACAGGAGAAGGATTCTAGCAATTCCTTTTGTGTGGCTAACTACAATGAAAGAATTGTGCTAAAAATAGGCCACAAGACTGTCAGACTCTGACTCACACTCACTACATATTATGAAAACATCAATCACACACAATTCAATCCACTTGCCTAACCTTCCCCTGACGTCTTGAATTTTCTCACCCACCCTGTAGAAAGGTTTCTTTTTCCAAATTGCTCTCACTGGCCTGGCCTTACCTTCTTCCATACAGAGACGGTGCAGGACTTAAAGACTAGTTCCCTCATATCCAGACAAGTAGCAGGTAACAAATGGCAGGTTTTGGTCTTTACGAGTCTCTCTGGACCGTAGCAGAAACAGCAAGATAGATGGACGTCTCTTCACAGAATTCTGAAACCGCAGCATTAAGTCTGCAACTTGACCCTGAAGTTCAGCTGAAGTCCGTGCTGCTATCCAAGCCTGCTGATTAAATTACTACATGCTGCCAGAGCTCCAGTCGCCCTGTAATTTACCGTCACAGTGTCAAGCACACTGATAAGCAGTGTGCTTGACACTGTAAATTAATATGAACTCAAGGCCAGCATTATGATAACATGTGGTAATGGACAGCCTGTTTTCAGATGTGGTAAAAAAAAAGTCTTTTAACAATGTAATCTGTTTTTTTTTTTTTTGCCTCTCAGCCATTGTATGATCTTTCTCTTGCTCTATAAGGGAGGACAACTTAAAGATTCATATTAAGTGGCTCCATGCCATCCTGTGGCCTGTGAGGCCTCTTTTTAGACTATAAAGTTGGAAATTGGATCGGATTCCAATAAATTATAAAATTAGATGTTCAGTCACTGTGATTTTGCTTTAATCAGCACAATCACAGGACCTTCCTGGGCTGGCTCTCATTTCATTGGAAAACTGCGTGAAACCTAAAACATCAACTGAAAAAAAAACCAAAAAGAAACAACAGAAAGAGAATGAGACAGAGAGCAGCAGAGAGATGCAATCTAAGCTAATGACCCAGAAAACTACCTTTTTCTACTGAACTCATTGCATGAAAAGTCACGTCAGCAGTGGGAGCTGTTCCAAGTCAGCCTGTCGGGACCACTTGGCCCTCACTGTCATCGCAAAACACCGACTAAGAATAAAACCTCACAGGGGACAGCATCTCAAATGCAGCAAGACGCAGGAGTCTTAACTTAACAGTCCACAACAAGCTCTAAGAAAACCCACCTATCCACTGAACAAAACTCTCTGATGAACAAGATTTTCCCAATTGAGGCAAAGAAGTGGTTCGAGGAAGAGAGGATTAGAATACAGAAACAACACTTCAGACAAGCACAGCTCATCAAAACTCTTGTGACTCTGTGAGTGGCCGTTTCATCAGTCAGCTCCACTGTTTGTACAAGAAACACTGGCAGCCATTGTTGGCTTTCAGTTCCACCCAGGCACCATTCTAATTAGGGGGCACTAGATCGAGCACAGTCACTCACCTCCTGATGATTTACAATTACACAAAGATCTCAAAATAAAGCCTGTAACATGTTTAACAAACATGGATATTTATTAAGTACAAGACAAATAATAAAAGATAAACAGAATTAAGAGAAATGAACACAAAACAAATGCCAATGTATTTCTAGCTATATAGGAGCATCCTGGTGGCCTAGTAAACATCCCCCTGCTTGATTCCAGTCGGGGATTGTTGTATATTGTACCTTTTGTCATAATGTCAAGAAAGACAAACATGTCAATAAAGGCAAATATGCCTTTTGGAACTGGATTGGAATGAATGGATAAAAAAAAGAGCAGTGTCATGTTTGTAAAGTTGCTTCAGAAAAACTGGGTACAGTCCATGGAAATACTGCATTTAAAAAGTGGAATCACACCAGGCAAAGATGCCAAGAGGAAACACCTACAAGATGCAAATCACTGAACAATGCATTTAAAAAAAGGGTAACATTTTTACTTTCCCTCTAAGGTTTGCACTGAGAGGTCTATGGGACCGATTTGCAGAGCAACAATGTCATGAATGGGGCTAAGTGAGGCTGTAGTTAGGCACAGTGGTGCTTTGGATCAAATGCTAATATTAATATGCAAGCATTGTATAACAGCACTGCTAATATGCTGATGTGTAGTAGGCGTAATCTTTGCAATGTTCATCAACTTATTTTAGCATGTTAATGTTTGACAGCATAAAGTGCAGCACAAGCTAATGGGATTGTTCTTCATTTTGCAGGCATTTGGTCATAAACCAGCCACGCATGAATGTGTGCACCAAATGTTGTTGGAATCCATTCACATCCAACAGTTGTTGAGACGTTGGTTGTGAAACAAAGTGGTGGACTGACCAACTGACAGACCAACACTACCATCCAAACCAACACTACAATTCCAAAAAATATATGGATAAACAACACTAGTGTTCAATGTGTTTAGGCATGAACTGTCCCTTTAATTTGCTCATTTACATGATGTGTAACATGGGGAAAGAGCATTGTAATTAACCACCACATAATGGGATTGACCTTATTAAACTACTGCTGGGTCAAAAGCAGATTTCGGTTACCAAGTCACATATGGTACCAGTTCTTCTTCTTTTCAAACCTTTTTATTTGATCTCAGTTGGCATAGGAGTGAACCAACACACACAAATGCATAAAGTCAGATCCTTCTCTAGGAGAGTGAGTATCAATATTTATGGACCAGCTGAGTCCATAAATACCAGTGGCCATTCTAAAAATCAATGGATGCCTGCTACATATTTTAAACTCCCTATGAAGGTCACATTACTCCAACAACACACAGACACTCAGCTATATCAGCCAGCAGTTCTTGCATTCACTCTGCCCTGACCCTGCCCCAGTTCAGCTAATGTCACTGAACCGCAAATTCTATTAAAGAGTATGAAATCAAAGCGAGCTCAGGACCCATAAATGGATTATAAAAACCCTTATGTGGCAGATGCTGTAGCTGCATCTGAAAAGGCTGTGTTTTCACGGTTTAGCCTTGTGTAACTCATGTACATTATAGATGAGGCAGAGGAGAAGGGGAGGGTTCAGCGGAGCACTATCAGTTACCAGAAGGCCGTTCTAAATCTCCGCCATCATGACTAACCTTCTATTTCACAGCCATGGGGGTGACACAGCAACAAGCTCAGCCTTCCCTGCAGGCTGCCGTAAACTTAGGCACAACTCTCCAGTCACCACAAGCCTATACAGAAAGAAAACACACTAAATGGCTTCTCATTTCTAAAACTGAGGGTCTGCCAAAGTGACTCCTGTCATCACAGGAATTTGTCACTCAGCAAACAGGGCTTATGAAAGTTAGCTGAACATTTTACGATCTTGTTAAAACAGGTTACATTATTAAAAGGGCACATTCATCCTGCGAGCGAGAAAGGGAGAGCCTGTAGCAGATTGAAATTTTAATAAGCTCAGTGCTATGGCTGAGGATTGAGAAACTTGGCAGATTTAGCTTTGAAATCCTGAATACAGGCATGAGACGGTTTAGCCTTGTTGTGTCATACATCCACTCAAGCGGGTCAAAGACAGGGGATTCTGCAGACCTGTCATAAACCCATTAACCAGTTAAACATCCCCAGCATGTAATTTGTGATATGAAACAATCTTTCCACTGTTTCTCATGTACAGTAGCCACTCTTAGTTCAGTATAACAGGATACCAAAAGCACTATATTTTATTTTACAGGGTTTATTTAACATTACTGTAGCATGTGTTTTGCAGTAATCATTTTTCCTTTACAGTACACAGTGTCACACCATGAATACAAAGAGAGCTGTGTCATTCTAAAGGCCATGGCTACAGTGACCTGACAAGCCAGACTGCAGGTGAAGGTGGCCGGTGTCACCGAGCTTGGAAACCCCAGACCCTGTAGGAGTCTGGAAAGCACTTTCTCCCTCTGTCTGCTATCTCTGATAAGGCTGTGATAAACCTTATTGCAGCACCACAAGTGTACCATGATTTTGTTAGGTAAAGGCACAACCACTACGGTGTTGTGTGTGTGTGTGTTTGTCCTTGTCTGTGTGTGTGCTGGCAGCAGACGCCCTGTGTATTAAATCAAGCTGTACATCCCGCCGGCTCTTTGCAGACCTGCTAAAGCAGAGAGGCGATGGGCCTTGTTCCAATAGCAACACAGTCTTATAGTTTACATTCAAGGCTTGTACCTCACTCACAAAACAATAAGAGTCTGAACAATGTGTACTGCTTACATATGGATGATTACTATTCAAATTATTGATTATTAAGTCATTTCTTAGACATCTGTAAAGTTAAAAACACTAAGCATGCAGAGTTTACAATAAGTTTTACTTGCTTATTCTATTAAATCTATTTCAGTTTGAACTGTGTACTGATCCTTGAAGGGGTGGAATGTAATCCTATTATCTGGATGTGGTTATGTCAAAAATGTTTATATTGATACTGTATCTGTATTTGGATTTATAAAGAACTGAACAGGGGTTATCCCTAAATGCAAAATGTATAAAACTGTCTGTTTCATTTTTTTGTTAAATTTCTTTGTTGCCTTTTATACTCATAGATGGATAAGTCTAAATTTACATTACAAAAATATGCAAAATACCTGCATTAACTAGTTACATACCTAAAATAATTAAAAAATGTAACATAACTCATATTTGAAACCCTCCTTCAGATTTACAAAAGTATAGATTATTCTAAAAACATAAGCCATGTCAGAGCAAACAGTCCAGGAGGAAATGAGGAAACACAACAGGAGAATTGAAGCAGTGTGAAAGTCAGAACTGTGCTGGACATCAGTGCATAAATTTTCTTTACAAACTGCAGCTTGGTTGTGTACAGTATGTAATGGAGAATCAGCTGGAGACTAAGGCTCGCAGGTCTCAGCCAAGGCCACAGAGGAGGTACAGGTGGAAGCTGGAGTGGTTTGGATACAGTATGTAATGGAGAATCACATAATGCTGACAAAGTGGTTATGATTTAAAATAAGAGAAAGTTATTGTCAAGAAAACAGGTCATAACACCTCACTGGGTTGCATAGACCATGGAACGCATCTGAACAGGTGGGGGTTACATGATTTCAAGGCATGAGAAGGGGGTGGAGGCGTATGCAATGTTGAAACAGACATAAGCCTATATTACCAATGCCTGTGACTGAGAAAATGTTATAGCACATTTTAAGTCCAACACCACACACTGCCACATCTATGTGCATGACAGACACACACAGTCTACTGAAACACACATGCTTCTGTACTTATGACCCCGCTGATCCAACACTAAAGTTTACACACAACAGACCAAGCCAGCAGTGGCTCTCAGACTTGGTGTTGTGGCTTGCACCTCAGCATATTAGCCTAGAGCCTACTCATTTCATGCAAATCTGCATTTTAAAACATTTGATAGTTCCTTGTTTTTGAGGTCAGCTAAGACAAACAGCTACTGTTTTAGTTGATATCAAAAATAATCACTTCAGATTTAACAAAAAATGACTAAGTGAATAAAGACAAAAATATACTCGCGGCTTACGACACATTCTCTCATATGTTGCACAACATTAGGCAAGTAAAGTATTCCCTCGTTTGATGGTGGCCATCACTGTAGTCATGAACAGACAGGGAGTATCAAGGAGAAACCTGGATGACCCTGTGCATCAGCAAGACAATGACTGATTACCAGTCAGTGGCAGCTCTAATTTCATTACATTATGGGGGCGGCTGTGGCTCAGGAGGTAGAGCGGGTCGTTTGCTAACCGGAGGATTAGCAGTTCGATTCCCAGCTTGTCCAGTCAACATGTCGAGGTGTCCCTGAGCAAAACACTGAACCCCCAGTTGCTCCCGGTGATGTCACCGGTGTGTGAATGCATGAGTGCGAATGGGTGAATGGCCGAATAATGTGAAAGCGCTTTGAGTGTACTGTAAAGCATAGAAAGGCGCTATACAAGTATAAAACCATTTACCATTACAAGCGATGTAAACAAGAGGTTGGCCCTCAGCACAGTGGCCTCCCACATCAATACATGCACACAAAAATTAATTATAGAACCAAAAATCTGTTTGTCTTATGTCACATCCTGTCCAACCACACACAAAGTTCAGCCTGTGGGAGAGAACACTAATGAAGCAATAAAGATGGATAGTGAGAGATGCTATGTTAGTTAACCAAGCTGAAGCTGTTCACATTCACAGTAAGTCTCGCCCACTGCCATCTCAGTTGCAACAGAAAGACACAGATAGGTAACGCATCACATCAGCAGCCTATCAGTTTGCAGGTGGCCCAATCAGAGCGCAGGAAGATAACTGATAGTCTTTTGCCAAATATCACAAGAATGCACCAGGCACTAAATCAGTAAGTCTCTGCTTTAAACAGCACATCTGTTAAATTCACATCTATCAAATGCTCAATGCTGAAAAATGCTCAAGCGCTTACTCTGAGCCATCTTTGACAGATGCAGCTGTTTTATTTTTGGAAAGCCTATCAATTTACCCCTGTGGCAGAATGGGAGTAAACCATGGGTGAGGACAACCTTATCAGGTAGAGGAACATCTCACCTTGTTCCTCTCAGATTTTCAAGTTAAAGCACGGCTATGTAGCTTTTGAAATGACTTCTCTTGAAAATGAAAAGTTGAATTCACTAGCTACAAAGCCCAAAACTTCAAAAGTGTAGATGCATAATTTAAAGGCAGTAAAGTGACGGAAGACAGAGAACTGCAACTTTCTTCCCCTGATCTTGAACACTCCTGCAGTTGTACACTTAAAAAGTCTTGTAAAAAAAAAAATGTTAAGTAAATTTTTGTGGAATAAAATCAGTGCAAATTTACTACCAAAAAGAGAAGTACCAAAGGTAAAAGAAGGGTACAAACTCTCCTACACAAAGAAATGTATATATATATATATCACTGTAACCACGTAGAATGCACATGCTGTATAAGATGGAAAAAGTAACAGCTGCAGACAGCTGTGTACATGGGAAAAATACCTCTGACCTGTAGTTTATTGACTGTATTTTCATCATAGGATAACAGAGCTGCAAGGTAATGGAGCTTGCTGAAGAAGAGGTTCATGTTCTGTCAGTCTGTCATTAATACTTCACTCAGTCTTACATAAGACCATGCAGACTAACTGATTCTACATCAGTTTTTCAGGATCCATCATCAGCTACTTTTTTCCCACTTGGAGGAACTAACAACACAGCCTGGAACTCACAGACCAATATCTCTGTTTCTTCAAATTTACCCTGTGGTTCACATTAAGCATACAGTCAAATGCATACGTGGGCTAACACTCAAATGTCCTTTGCACTGAATTGTTGCAAGATCTTTACAAATGCAGTTGTATTCCACTGTTTAAAAATATGGCATTATTCACATTTGGTTGGGTTGAAAATGTTGCTGCACATGACTGAAACACAGGCGAGCCCTTAAGTCATGTTGAGAAACTAATGATCAAGTGCTCCTATCAGAAGCAGAAGAGTTTAAAAATAAAGTTCACACCACCCTTATTATGCAAACAATCACAGTCAGAAGTGCTAACCTCACTCCTCTATAGGCTCCAGCATGCGAACTGTAACGTGAGAAGGCCATGCTGTCAGCATGTGAGACAAGGAGTTACAAGGGTTGTGAAAGGCAAGTGAAAACATCCCACGTTTCTGTATGTTAGTGGAATGTATCCAAACCAAAACAAGGAAACATGGACAGACAAATGTGATATAAACAGCATTTTTATGCTACCATTACTGACAGTTCTGTCCCTTTTCACATCACCAGGAAATATCAGTTAAATTAACTGTTCATTAACACACAGAGGGAAGCTGCTAATAACAAAGCTTCAGTTTATGGTTTAGCCAAAAGATGCCACCTATAACATTGCCCTCTGCTAAAGTGTCAGTCTGGTAAGTGCTGAGAAGACACAGGAGAATAAGCCAGAAGCCCCACCACCACCACCACACACACACACACACACACACACACATACACCAGTCAGCCCCACTGCACAAGCACCACACTAAGGTCTAATCGATGCAGCTCATTCATATTGAACCACAGGCATCAGGGGAAGCCTGGAGAATTACAAGCAGCCTCTGCTGTGAGGTTGTAGCCTAGAGGAAGATGATGCCAGCTTCACTTTGAAAACCGACTGCTTACTGTCCACAACATTTCATGACCACTTGGTCTCCTCACTCCACAGGAAATGACATCATGCAACAGGCCTTAAACCAGACTCTTCGATCCCCACTCGACCAGAATGACTTCTGGGTCCGAAGACTTATATTTTTCTGAGGAGTAAGGAGGCTGCCTGGAGGAGCCATGAGCGAGGAACCATGAGCGCATCATTTGCTGAGGTCTTTTCATAATGGACACACTCCTTTATTAAAAGTCAGCTAGTGACTGGACACTTCAGTCAAAGGATCAGCAAGACAGAATGTCTCATGTCTTTAAAATGTACGCACTCCTCTTTCCTCACGTCTCTTACTTGCATCTTTCATGGACAGCACTAATATGCGAGGAAAAGACACAAATGAAGGAATTTTCACTGATTTTCTTCTGAATTTTCCCTAAAATGGTCAGGGAGTGTGTGTGTGTGTGTGTGTGTGTGTGTGTGTGTGTGGTTGTTTGTCT
>NW_018127892.1:3742665-3753155 GCF_001952655.1 Monopterus albus | reverse complement strand
GGGCTCAGATTGTCGCCAGCCCCCCCGTGACCCCGTTCAGGGACTAAGCGGTAGAAAATGAATGAATGAAATGAATGGTCAGGGATCATGAAATAATGAGGAAATGGCCACCGTGACCCAAATTAATTCCAATGTTGATTCTTAAGGAAGACAGAAGATAACTGCTTACAGCAAATGCTTCCACTGTAGTCTTCAACTGTCCCTAATGGCCCATGCCTCTGCTTACAGCAAATGCTTCCACTGTAGTCATCAACTGTCCCTAATGGCCAGCATCAACAACCCCTTATCTCTCTTTCATACCAATAACTCACCAGCAACTTCTGCTTTAGCCTTTGGTGGCTCAGGGTCTCTGGCTTGAGTCTCAGCGCTCCGCTGTAGTCGTCTAGAATATGAAAGCTGTCTGAATGCTGCACACTTGTGAAGCGAAGAGGCAAAGCTTCATTTCTCAGCTGTGAGGGGAAACAGAAAAGAACACAAAAGCTGCAACCACTTAATGCATTTCAGTCAAATATAGCAGTAACATTAATAATGCATTTCGTGGTTAGCCGTCACTACAGTGTAATACTACAGTCAGCCAGCAGAACCTTGAGTCCGAAGCAAACAAGGTGAAACCGCTTTTAGCCACAGTACTATTCTGCCCACAGATGGAACCAGTCTCATCATGATGTGCCCCAACTGCAGCCACATTCAAGTCTAACTTAAAAACTCTTTCATCCTGTGCCGCTCACTAACTGGTTTCTGTACTGCACTCTTTTGTTGGATTTGGGGAAACTTACAACTTAGTATTACTCCACTGTAACTGCACCAGAGCTGTATTTCTGGTCTGCTAATATCTTTGTCCGTCTAATACTTTTCTTTGCCTATAGATATAAAGCACTTTGAATTGCATCTGTGTTTGAAATATGCTGTATAAATAAAGCTGCCTTGCCTTTTGGTGCTTTGCCCACTGGTGATGAAATCTGCTCACACTGGATCTGAAAGTAGGTGAGCGGTTGCTCAGAACCAGCAGGTGGTCTGAGTGCAAAAACAGCCAACGGCTACACTCACGCAGTGAAAACAGTGTGTTATCACTGTATTGATCTTCACAGGTTCAATTTGACAAGAGAAAAAAATAAAGTATCTACTGGACCACCTGCTGCTTTATGCACGTGTTGAGCATAGTGTTCCACAAAATTTGGATTACATGGAAAATAAAGAAAGCAGTTCAGGTTAAAAGAGAAAAAACGTCACTCATGATATAAATAGAAAAAGGCTGTTTTTATAATGGATTAGCCGTAAAGTCCTAATGGCCTGTGCTTATTAATCTGTGCAAGTCTTAAGACATCAACTGTTTGGTATAAATAATTTATTGTATTATCTCAGTCACGCAGATGCTTCACACAGCTCTGTTTACTCACCAAAATCTGCAAACAACAAAGCAACACGGTGACCTAGTGTATCAATGAAAAATAACACTTAACTATTCATTCATCCAGATACTTACAAACCCACACCAGTATAGGATGCCAACACAGTAAAATAACATCCTCTCTCCATGTTCAACCACTCAGCCAGCAACGCTGATAGTGCTACCTAAACTCCTTGTTATTGCCAAGCTAGTGGGGCTGGCTAGAAATAATAATGCCTCCTATTAAATTATTCATGGCTCCAGTCATGTGGAACCAGATGCTGCTTTGTGTCATAGAGGGAGAGCTGTAACTCGACTCAAGCATGGAAGACCAACACTGCATGGAGATAAAGGCTTCACGGAACAAACAGGGATGCTGCAGGGCTACAAACAAAACAAAGGATGTCAAGCCACTCGCTCAACTCTTTCCACGCGACAATTTCCTGCAAGTGTTCAGACAGAGGATGACAGTTCACTATGTTGGTCCATATGTGGACGAAGTCTAAGGTTCTGCTTGCTGTTCACCCACCCTGTGTTGGTGTTGCTTTGTACCCCTGACATTTGCGGCCATGGCCAGCAGATGACCTTTTTTTGTCTACGCTATGCTTTAGTGCTGAATACTAATGCTACGGTGCTGTGTGCCCGCCACCCATGGGAACAAGCAGGGCTATTTTTAGCCACATATCCCCAGCTGCACATCTCCAACATGGGGCCAGTGGGCAATTAGTGTTTGTTTCTCATGGCAGGAGGCAGTGCCATAACCTCCTTATTGCATCTGGACACGAGCAGTGCCTGTGCTGCCCTGACCTAAAGCCATGCAGTCCCTCCATACACATCAACCTTCTGTAGAAGACTGCATAGATGCTCAGAAGCTCTACTCTCTAACATCTGCTGCCAATTTAAAATAGTCCTGTGCCAGTTTTTAAATCTCAGCAAATGTGAGTCTGTGGTAAGTCACATACAGTATATCCAGTGGATCATTAAATGAAATTGTTCTTTTAACATACTACATGTACATAGAGTTACTTGTGACTGCAATGTGAGATTTTTATAACTTCACCAAGTGCCTTGCCCACTCATCCATACACACAGCATCTGAATGATCAACATGAGAGAACAGTATGAGCTCATTATTTGTGATAATGACTAGGTCAAGGGTTAGCATTTTGATTTCATCCATATTACAACAAATATTCATGCAGGCACTTCTAATTAAGGCTAAATTTAACAGTGTGTATCATTCCTGCATATATCCATTTGCACAAACCAATGTTGGGGTGTAGTACAAGACTGCCATGATCTCTAAGATAATACAGAATATTATGATATACAGTATTTGGCTTAGCATGAGTATATATGTCATGATGGCCCCTTTAATTCATTTTAGTCTGGGCAAAGCTAATTCAAGCCATCCTACAGTGTCTTCATGCAATGGAAGCAGTGGATTGAACAGCAGACCTACCAACACCACAGAGAGCTATAATATAAAACAGTGTAGCATGACCTGTCATTCTATTAGCAACAATAAATCACTGCAAAAAGAAGCAACCATTATGCTGCAACACCCACTGCATAGCCCAGGCTGTTTTTTTCTCTAGCTATCTGCTGTACAGTTCCACTTGATTGGGACATTAGAATCAATTACATCCTCACATAAAAACAAAGCATTAACTCTAGAGCACATTAGCATTTCATTAATCGGCCTCAACATTAAGAGTGGTGAAGAAACAGCAAGTGTGCGTCGAACTGACTGTCACTGTGTGTCTGTAGCACTGCCTATCAATAAATTGTTATCAGAGTGGGCACAACAATGGATAATAGGCTAAACACAGCAGTGTGTGTATGTGTAAAGGACATGGACACTGGACATGATGTTCAGCAACCATCTCAGACATCAGAGGATCCTGCTCTTGTTGCCTACTGTTGTCACCTGTAAGCTGGATAAATCATGTGAACCAAGGCGCACACCAGTCTGTATGGAAAGACATAGTTTAGCAAGTCTGGGTTAAGTAAGCCATGAAACTGAACAGAATTTGGCTTTCTGATGGAAATGTGACTACAAAGTCAACAAAGCAGACACCGCATGTAAAACCTGTAAGCAGAAAAACACAGTCAAGAGATGAAGACTGAGACTGAACCTGTGGAGATAAGCTTTTTTATTACAAAGCATATCCTGACATATAATCATCGCAGGCTATGGATTTTTGGCAAGATCCACATAATCAAATGCTCCACTGATGAAGCCAAGCATTAGTCTAAGCTATGAAAATGTCTCAGCAACAAATGAGTATTCTGTCACATATGTAAAACTGGAGTAAAAACAAAATAACATCACCCTAACCTAACAATGAGCTACCACAGCTAACTTCATGGGGCCTCATCTAATCTCGTGCTGTTTACACCAGATCAGTGTTGTTAATCTGACTGAGTGGACAGACCCAATCAACTCCAGGATCAATCAATTACAAATGCAGTCAGATCCCTAAGGTGATTACTGGCTACTCTCCTCTGACCTCCATCGAAGTCAACAGCCGGTACCTCCTGAATGTCCGAGCCTGATTACAGTGGTCAGACAAACTGCCGACATGACAACAGCTGGTACAACATATCTACTTAGAATGCTTCTGACTTCCAAGAGCTATGGTGTAACACAGACAGGCTATATGTACACCTACAAAAGCACATTTGTAAGGAAACAAACTGTCTCACACACTGGTGTAAAAACACATGCACATATTGTATATCTACAAATATGATTATGGATATATGAGGATTTCATATTTAGACACAACATGCACACAGATACACTGACTGTATGCAGAGCAGATAGAGTCTGGAGGTTTATATACCACAGAATATCTCCATAAACATGCCCTCACTTGAAAATAACCTCAGGACACACAAGAGACATACACTTGCTTTGTCACACACAGGACAGCCCAACAATCAGAGCAAGTGATGTGGCTGCTGACAATGATAATGCATTTTCATTCTGCTGTTACTGAGGCTTCCGGAGCCATCTTTACAGAGATTTCCCAGTGAAGATGGTGTTATGTAACAGTGACCACGGACCCTGCTGTTCATATCGCTAATGCCTCAGACTTGGGCGGGGGTCACGTGCCTTATCCAGGCCATGTCCCGGCACCAGCAGTGTCCCAGCTGTTACTACAGTCTAGCTACAGTCTGCCGTGCTCCTCTCACCGTACTACACCCTGCACTGAGCAGCTGTCTTCAGTACCCCATCACCCCAACACATGCTGCACGATTTAGCCCTTTAGCACTCATCAAACTGCCTGGCAGCAGTGCAGAGATATTCCCTTGTAAAGGTGTTTGACCAGTAAAAGACTAACCAATCAGAAAAGGCCACCGTCAGGTAGGGGAGCTCACGCTGTCAGTCTTTACATGAGCGTGCTTCCGCTCTTTAAAATGGTCATAGGCTAAGAAGCTGCTGATTCCAGTGTTACCTGAGACAGCTACATGAAAAAGAAGGACAGGAAAGAGTTTTGAAGTGAAGGAAGAAAAGGAAGCAACAAAACTGGATTTAGATCATAAAGTTATATCACTGCGGCTTTCAGCAGGTTTCAGAGAAGAGGGATTTACGAACAGACATTGATTTGGCATTATTTCTGCCTCACTGGTATGTTGCAATTTTATAATTTATAGTAAATACAGTAATTTTTCAAACCATTACCCTTTGGGCTTGTAGCTAAATGATGCCTCAACAGGTCATTTGTACTCCCACGTTACTCTAACAGCAGCTGGCTAAGCCAAGGATGTCACGGTGTTGCTACTAGTTATAATAATCAGCCAGTTACAGTTACAGCAGACATGAAGCAGGGCAGTCAGCTCTGTTACATTAATGCTCACCAGTTGAATGCTGTCTGCTAACCTGATGAATTTCTCTCCAAAGTGTAACTGTGTGACAGGTTTGACGTTCACGGAGGGTCGGGTGGAGCGCAGAGCAAAGTGGAGCAAGCACAGAGAGAGAGGACTGGGTGGAGCAGAGGCATTTGATTCTAGAGTCCTGAGCTAGCATAAGCATAACTTTCAAATAATACAAATTGTAGCTTTAAACTCCCTCTCCACCATCGCCACCCTCCCAGCCCCTTTCCTGCCATCAACTCATTTGGGTTAGAAACATGAATAGCTATCTCCTGTGCACAGTGAAGCTAAAAGTCACATGCTGGCAGCTCAGGGATAGCCAGTGAAATGATGAATGGCCATGCCTGCTTGTCAAGGTGGGCAGGAAGAGCTACAGCATGAATGGGAGTATGTCGTCAGAGTACTTTCTTATACACGAGTTGTGAATCTAGATAGACAGCCTTAAGTATGGAAGCTCTTCAAATGAGTGACCTTGGGAGGCAGCAGAAGCGTCCCTACTTGTGCACACAGGCACATGCATGCACACAGAGCCAACATATTTTCTCACAGTGAAAATCGCAGTTCAGCTTTCGCTGTTTATTCCCACTGCTGCCCTCTGCTCTCATGACTGCCACCTATGGGATCTTGTCTCTTTGCTGAGCTCTAAAGCTAATGACACAACATCATAAACACTTAGCTCCTTTACACGACTATTAATGTCTCCTACAACACACCATCAATTCATAATACACACACACGCACACTACCCTTTTTGGTATGTGGAACACACACACACACACAAAAAAAAGCACCGTACAGCATCAGCTACTGTATTGTATATAACCTTTTAATATCCTGCAGCACATTTTCAGACAGGATAAGAAACCGAAGCAACATAAAAATATGACAGTGATTCCTTAACTGCATGTAAATGATATGCAATGTCCTCTGGCTCCTCTTGGTGCTGTCAAACCTGCACTCCTGTGCAGACCGGCTCAAAACAGGATCAGCCATCTCTTAAGAAATGCACAGAAGGGTAGAGGGCTATGAGTGTATGATAGGCAGGGGAGGGCATTTCAGTTATCTTAGCCACGAAGAGTCAAACACATTAAGATGTGTTATAATCATCCTTATCCCCTCCAGCAGCAGCAACAGCAGCACAGGGATCCTGCAGCAGAACCAGTACTATAATCCCTGGATAAGAAAAACATACATGGCTTGACAGCAGACAGTAGATGGTACAGTACCTTTGCAGCAGCATTTCAAGGACCAATGCAGTGGCAGGTGCTTCCCAATGTGTTGGAAGGACAGAAAAGCAGTGGGACTGGGATGGTGGCTATGGCAGCTCTGTAGGATAAAATGGTTCATCAATGCTCAGCAGAAAGAGGCACAGCCAGGCAGCACAGAAGAGAGTGAGAGACGGCCAGCGAGCATCATTCAGCTCACACTACCGTGGCCGTGCAGCAGAGCACACACAAACACACCCCCTTTCTCTCTCTCTCTCTCACACGCACACATTCAGTCACACAGGCACGCAAGGGTGCAGAGGCAGCGCGGTACGCAGGAGCACTGAGCAGCGCTTCCTCTCCAGGAAACCTTTGGTCTTCCTTAATCAGAAGTGGTCATTCTTATCATCAGAAGTCAGACTGTCCTGTCAATAAAACCTTCCAACATCGGAACCATTATTCCGCCTGTCCACCTAGCCACCGCTGATGAGCAGGCATGACTGAAGCTGGCAAGGTCATGTGAGGCTTTCTGGCATCCCCCTCGGTCTGTGCTCCCAGTATTGTTGCAGTACTTCTCAGCATTTTTTTTTTTTTTTTTTTTGCAAGCTGATACAGGGAATGTACTGGTCCTCTTCATGGGTCATTATACCACAGAGGCTACCCGGAGGCTCAGCTTGATAAACCCTTCACTTAATGCTGGCCCAGACCAATCAGCTATCACATACAGCAGCGTTACCATCCAATCACAGATCAGGAAACCAAGTGCAGAAGGATATTAGGGGATTATTTGGGCCATCCTGGGGTTTTTTCACTACAGGAGGATGTAGAGGAGAGCAGCACAGTAGGTGCAGTATGGCTGCCCTCTGTGGCTGACAGTGGTGCTGCACCCTGTTATGAGAAAAAGCAGAAAGGAGGAGCAGGGCCCAAAACAGACACGCTTCCCTCACCGTGGATGCCTAGCAACCGCAGCAGCTCCTTCCCTCTGTTTATAGCCTTCCCTCGTCCTCCAGTGGGACCCTCTCTGCAATCGCAACTGAGAGCTTATTTTGCACAGTGGCTGTTTAACACTGAAGGCACCATGACATCATGCACAATCAATGTCAAACGTTCACGCCCATGTCCTCTACCAACTGTGTAAACACTAGAAGGGGGAGTGCTGAGCTCTGCAATGAGCAGGAAGCACACCTGATGTTTCCACTATGATATGAGCTGCTATGGGCAACTGCACTGTGCACTAGAGCTCCTCTAGGACCAGTAGTAAATTAACTAAAGCCTTAACACAGCAGATTTAAAAGCAAAACTGCAAGCATTACAATAAATACTTTTATTTCATTTGTATCATCTGGTTTCTGTCTGAATAACAGCTATTTCACATCAGTTCTTTTCTCTTACACAGACTCTTCAATGTGAGTGTATTCTACACAGGACTGCACCACTGGTAGTTCAATGCCACAACCATTAAGAAAAATGTCAGACTTTATATAGTAGCTCTGCAGCTTCCTGTCTGCCCTTGTGGTGGATTAAATGTACCCTGTTTGTGTGTGTGTGTGTGTGTGTGTGTGTGTGTGCAACAAAGCAACAGGGTAACCAGACAAAACACTGAACATGGATGCAGGTGTTTACAGAAGACCACCACAGAAACAAGATGAGAAACAGCCACCATGAGGGAGCCCGAGAGCAGCCCAGCAGAGTAGGGTCAGCCAAGGCAGCGATATTGTTGTTTTATGGTTACAAAGTTGGACCGTTCCTCTGTTTTATTGTCTGTAATGATTAAATTTGACTATTTAAAGTAACTTTGCAGCTTGGGGTCGCTCCCTGACCTGACAGGAGAGAGCTAGCCCATTGCATGACACGATCCACTCCTAAACAACCCCCAGACCCTGAGGAGAAAGCCTGTGTAAGGTTGACCTATTATAGGTTAATGAAAAACATGTAGCAAACCTGCCAACATGCAATGCAATGGTGGAAATGTATTTGATATGCATTATTTTATATAAAGGCATATTGGATACTCTCTTTTTAAAAACAGGCACCTACCACGTACTGTAATTAAGCATTATAATATCCTGTTTGTTTAGCAGCTAAATTATCTACATAAAATACAAAACTACCTTCAGTGAGTGTCACATATGGTTGTCTTTGATAATGGTGGACCTTGGTGACAGTAAGGAGTCTTGGCAGAGGAGTGCTGGCCAGGGTGAAGTAGGATTATGCCTGCAGGCATCAACTGTCAGTGACACAACTGAAGCTTTTTCATCCAAAGTATTACAACCAACATGCAGTCAAACAATGCACCATGCTCACCTTAACTGCGTCTCTCATCCAGCTGTTCCTCTTTGCTGTGGTTGACTTCTGTCTCTGGCTCCACGCTATCTCCCTCTGAGACTGTTTCAGGAGTTTCTCCACTCTACAAGTCTTCTGACAACCCATCGTCATCAAGTCTGACAACAGACATCAAGTCGAGCCACACATCGGTCGCATTACATCTCACTTATACAGTTCCTGTTACCAGCAATAACCTACCATGAGTCCCAAAAACACGTGTTATGGTCAGCAGTGCCGGCTGATGTCATAAAATTCCAACATGTTCAGATTATGACTATCTGTATTCAGCAGAGTTACATAATAACATGCAGGATTATTGTCAGTACACACAGACAGTGGCACAGGTGCCACAGCAGAGACAGAAAACTATATAAAATTACATGTTGATTGGGAAAAAAAAATAATCCACTGCATGTCAGAAATGTACTGTAGTGTATGTTTATGTATCGGTCTTCAGAAATCATTAAAAGGTAGGCTTTCCAAATGTAAGGTTTGTTAAAACCATGGTGTTTAAAGGTTAAAAAAATGTTTTGATTACCTACATAATTAGAAGACCACTTTAATTTCAAGTTTCGATTTATCTTAAAATTGTGATATAAAGTAGCTGTGGGCTATGATTTGGCTACAAACCAATTACACTCCACAAAATCCATTATATTTTTCTTAATATTTTACTACCGCCCAGGGACATGCATAGGCACTTTAAGGTGTTCTAACCTGAAGAAAGGACAACCCCTTACCCGCCACCCTGATTTTAGCTGTTGCCCATCAGGATGAACCTGGCTGGTATACAACATTATCATATATACTAGCCACAAATCAATTTTACAGTAAGTTATCAATTTTATTTATGCTCCCAGCTCAATCTCTCACACACAGACAACTTTGCAACACATCGTATTTCAAACAACAACACTGTTATCTGTTGGCTCACCATCTGTCCAGTTACAGAGAACGTTTTAAAGAAACTCTCCTGCAGAAGTTCCTCATTGGCATGGCCCTTTTATTATAACACTCTCACAATCAGCCATTAGCACCATTATATGGACCTGTCCAATGTGTCAGGTGCTCATCAGTCTCTCCTCCTACAGAAAAGCACTCTCTTTAACATTATGTTAAAAATGAAACCCATTCACCATACTGGGCATTTATCATTGATTAAAATTATTTTAGTTTATTAGCCTACTAAAAATGCTTCTAAGGAAACAGGCCTACTTCACCTTAAATTTGATTTGATTTGATTTGATTTGATTTATTCTTTCAAACATGTAACAACAGTCAGTATGAAATCACACATAATTCCAGACATATCCACAAAATATTTTCAATTTGCTTATACCTAGTACATGCTTGAACAGAGTAGGAAGAAGTCAGACTTATCCAGTCCTACCCCATGACATCATCTTATCATCATTGGTTTGCAAGCAGTATTACTACATGGATACATATTCTACATCCACACTCCCATCTAATTAATCATTAAGCCTGTTCTTGCATATATCTTGATTGACAGATACCTTTTTATTTATGTTTAAACTCGTCAATTCTATTACTATTTTTTATGTCCACACTTAAATTATTCCATAGTTTCACCCCACTTATGGAAATACAAAATCTTTTTTTGGTTGTACGTATAGCATGAATTTTTAAATTTAACTGACCCCTTAAATTGTATCCCCCTTCCCTTTCAT
>NW_018127892.1:3721986-3742503 GCF_001952655.1 Monopterus albus | reverse complement strand
TTTCCCCAGTTTTCAACACCATACTCCGGCGTTCTATACTGACTCCCCCTATTTTCACTTGCAGGTCGTTATCTAGTTTACGATTACCAAATACTATACATTTTGTTTTACCCATATTCAGAGATAGTATATTACTATCACACCATTTCTTTATCTTCTCAAGTTCCTGTGAAACCTGTCCCGATAGTTGCTGTAGGTTTTCCCCTGATGCCCATATGGTAGTGTCATCAGCAAATAAGACCATTTTCACTAAAGCCGAAACCTTGCACATATCGTTAATGTATAATATGAATAATTTCGGTCCCAAGACTGAACCTTGAGGCACCCCACATACAATGTCCAGATCACTCGACTGATGTCAGAAATTCATTCTGACATTTCTGTCATGATGTTTCACCTGCTGCTGTTTGAGCCCAGCTCTGCAAAGCTGGACTCTTCTCTTTGCTGCCTCCACTCTCTGTTTTACAGTAAAAGGTCTTGGTCTTATACTTGTATAGCGCCTTTCTATGCTTTTACAGCACACTCAAAGCGCTTTCACATTATTCAGCCATTTTAAGTGTGCTCCTTTGGGAAGGCATTGCCTAGTGTAATCGCCCAAAAGGGACATTACAATTTAAAAAAAGTGCACTCCAATTTGAACATCACAAGTTATCATCTCATAACGATAGCCTTCAGTGAGACAGTTAGCTATGATTGGTCCAGGTGATAGCTAGTTGCCTTGCATTACCTGGCGATACTGTGTTAGACAATTGTTAGACCTTAATGTGTTAGTAATGCAATTTAGTAAGATTCAAAGTCTGCTCTAGTCTGTTCTGTTTCAAGGTTAGCAGACAGAAAGTTGATTCTGAAAAGTGAAACATGACACCAATTGTTTTCCTGTATAAATCTTGTGTTAGAATATTATATCTGAATAAATGAATGAATGCCTTAGCTACACACCACGTGACAACATACACACACCTTGAGATTCTTCATTTTGTTATGACAACATAGAAACGCAGTGGAGCTCTAGATAAGAGAGGGAGTCTCGGACTGACTTCATCTGGGTAAGGGGTTAGCCCAAAACTTATAAATGTATTAGGCTCTGTGTGGCCAGGGACTCCACTTTCCAGCAGCCAGTGTGTGAGTTTCTGGAAGGGGGATCAACCCAAGTCGTGTTTGTAATTTTTACTTGTGGTTTAATAATAATTAGCTACACACCACGTGACAACATACACACACCTTGAGATTCTTCATTTTGTTATGACAACATAGAAACGCAGTGGAGCTCTAGATAAGAGAGGGAGTCTCGGACTGACTTCATCTGGGTAAGGGGTTAGCCCAAAACTTATAAATGTATTAGGCTCTGTGTGGCCAGGGACTCCACTTTCCAGCAGCCAGTGTGTGAGTTTCTGGAAGGGGGATCAACCCAAGTCGTGTTTGTAATTTTTACTTGTGGTTTAATAATAATAAAATAAATCAGCACTAAATGAAGAAAGATGGACTCATTCGTTATTCAGAGCTGTCCAGTTAAAGAACTGGGGTATTACAACTGCGCAGCATGACGCAAACGTGACAAGCTGCACATTGTTTGGAACCATATGCGGAAGGTTTTGCTGATGACACCTCCCACCCTGCACACTCCCACTTCAGACTCCTGACTTCAGGGAGGGTATCGGAGTCTTCAGGCCCACTCCACCAGACTTACAAACAGCTTCATTCACCAGGCTGTGATGAGGCTGAATGCTGTTCACTACCTCCACCCCCCCCTTACAGTGCACATAAAAGAACATTCTTTGAACAATTTTCAAAGTGATGAGAGGCAAATAATGTGGCACCTTCTGCATCACCTTGAAAGGCTGCAATACAAGGTCCTATGTTTTCTTTTCACTGGTCAGAAAAATATTTTTTGCACCTGTTTATTCATTCCCAACATCCCCTGTCTTTCCACTGTGTAGTCTCAGCCAGGGAGTTTTTAGTATAGGCTATGTGAAGGCTTATACGAGCTAAGACAAAATTCTAACACACCGCTGTTTTTCCCACTTCTTTTATCTTTTATACAAACTGACTTCATTTCAAGCACAGATGGTCTTTGAAAAGGTAAAGAAGTGAACATGCACCTGTGTTCATGGTCTGCTACAGCTTTAGTGTGGTCACAAAATTCTTAGGGTACATTAGGCATACCAATAAGATTTTATTAAATTACATTCTTTTGTTTTTTCAACTTTATGACAAACAAATCAGCAAATCAAATATGCATGGGCTGTGCACTGAATGTCTGTTAAATCGAAATAAACTCTAAAGAGTGTCAGCATGTTACGATGCCCTTTGATACAGTTAAGTCCAGTATATTCTAGTATGTTCCAAGCCCCATACGCCCACAGATCAGGTGTGAGAGCAACACATTCAGGTCTGTAATTAGGAGAGCTGATGGTTCACCATTAGATACAGGTGTACTTCACTTTGCTATAATTTATATCTAGATTCACTTTGTTCAGCCAAAATCATTCAATTAAGTAGTATGCTGATAAACAGTGGTGGGCTGGAACTGTACTACTACTACTGGCTACTTACAGTTTTGAGGCATCTGTACTTTCCTTGAATATTTTAATTTTCTGCTACTTCATACTTCAACTTCACTACATTTCAGAGACAAATATTTGTTTTACTCCACTACATTTATTTGTTTACTTATTAGAAGCAGATTAAGTTCAAAGCAAAAACGATATATACTGTAGGCCTGTGTGAAGGGTCACTTCACCTACATTACTAATAAATAAGAATATAATTATATCTGCTTCTCTTTAGTTGTTATCTGGTCATTTAGATGGCTTCAATTTGAAATAGCTTCTGAAATTTCAAAAGTATAATGCCAGTGAATAGACTTTAGTTTGTGGTACAGTGACAATTCACATCAACATCAACATTCCACTGAAGAAATAGTCCCTGTGAAACCTGCTGACAGTGTTGGCTGGGACACTCACAGCGTGCTCTCACAAATGACAGTATTGGAGCATGGTGTACGCTGATAACTTACATCAAAATGGTATCATTCAAAAATTAAATTTCAATAAACAACCATCATAATCTCTCAAAGAAATATGTTCATGTTTGTTGTCATTTACCAAAGTTTCTACAGAGTGCCAAAGAAATTATTCATTCAAACAAACCACTGTCCAAGTTTAATCACAGTTTGTAATATGACTGAACTTGACATCCAGAACATCTTGCTCGGTGACCTGAAAACACTCATGTACAAATTTTACAGACATTCGCTGGCATCTCACTCTAAGTGCACCTCTGAAGTTCCCTTTGATCTGATCCAAAGACAGAAAAGAAGTTGCCCTCCAGGGACCTACTTCCACTTTGTTCACTAATCTCGTTTGGTTGATTACATGGACGTCAAGTGCTCTGCACAAAGTGCTCATTAGTCCTGAAGTAAACAACACCCTCTGTTTCTGTTTGGTTTCCTAAACAAACTGAACCTCCAAATATTTGTAGTGTTTAAAGGACAGAAAATAACCTTAACTCTGACAAATTCAGAGAGTTTTGCAATTCAAAGTATCTTGAAAAGTGATCCGTTCTGCATTCAACTTTATCACTGTGAAATGAACAAACCAGCATTCTGCAAAGACTTTTGACTTTTATTTTTTACATGATTTACATTGCATGACTTACTTCTGCTTCAATACAAAATACAAGCCATAGCTTCAAAACAGATTTTACAAATCAAATGTATCAAAATTTAAAACATGTGGCCTTGAAATAACACCCAAGAGTCCTATGTTACAGCTTGACTTGTTTAACAGCAAATATTTCTGCCATCACACAGTAATCATGATAAATACAATTCAGAAGTTAAAGTTTCATATTAAATGTCAAGAAGTCACTTAAATAAGGCTTTTTCTGATTGAAAAACAATTAACTAGAAATGCTTACAGGGAACAGAAGTTATTTACAATTTATAAATATTTAAAAAAAAAGATAAACCACTAGTTCAACATTTGGGAAATACTCTTGTTCACCTGTTTCCTGACTGTTGTAAGAGAAGACTGATATCACAGCCATGTCTGTAAGCAAAATATGGAGCCAGCATTCGTTAGCTTTAGCACAGTGACTGAAAACAGCTGTCAGGTCCGCTTGGCGCAGCCTGCCTCTCTTCCTCCTTTCTCTCTCTCGACCTGCGGGATCTGCGCCTCAGCTGTGTTACATTCGGTAATTAGTGACTCGTTTGTCGGTGCGCACAGCTGAGGCGCATTCCAGTGATTACTGGATTACTCATTTAAACTCCAGTGATTACTGCCCTTCCTCATTTAAACTGCTTGCAGACGTCATCACCGGAGCATTACCTGTAGACATACCTGTATGCGTATGCGTATGCGTATGTGTCATACGTCTTTGATTTCCATGCTGACAGTTCTTGTGCTGTGGTTCTCTTTTGTACATTGTTTCCATGTGTTTAGGCATGTGTAATTTGTTTTCAACGCTGACAGTTCCTGTGCTGTTGATTTCTTTTTTTTCGTTCACTACACTGCTTCCCTGACGGCGTTTGCTAATCCTCCTGGTTGTTCTGTCTACTCACCTGTCCGTCCTAGTCCTCTAACTCTCCTGGTTCCTGCCGTTGTTCTGTCTACTCAGCTGCTTGTCCTGGTCTCCTCAACTGTCTCTGCCCTACCCTGGTTCAGTACTGTATATTGCCTCTTTTCTTTGTCTACGCCCATTAAAGCACCTTTTTTTCCACTAGCACCTGGGTCTGCACATTGAGTCCTACCTCAGTTCTCCCTCACCCTCCTGGTGAGGGGGACTCAACCTTAACAACAGCTAGTCTTGCTCAGTCCAAAGGAAACCAGCTCCCCCTCCCAGCACCCCTAAAGTCCACCAACTACTGCATTACAACTTGTTAGTTTAATTCAGAGGTGTAAACGCGGCCCATGATGGTTTCACTTTACATGGAGTTTTGTGCCAAAAGTAGTGACATCCTGGACTCTCCGCTGCTGCCTGTCAACCCCCTCAGTGACAACAGGACTCACGGAAGTCACTGCACCTGGCTAGGAAACAGTCTGGCACATAATCCCCCTTAATATGTCATGTGTTTTGCTACTTTTGGATAGAGTCAGGCTAGTTGTTTTTCTGCCTCCAATCTTTATGCAGTCTGGTGGTGGCTTCATATTTACAATACAGATACAGATTACATCAGTCTTCTCATGTAACTCTTGGCAATAAGGTGAATAAGCATATTTCCCAAAATGTGTGTTCCTTCACTCATTAAACCAAGTAATATCTTAAAGTGATACCCAGCATGAAAAAGAATGGCAGCAATACAGACTGTACACCTGTGTATAAAGCGGATGTGCTGTCAGTGTTCATTATGTCACTGCTAAGGGAAAGGGATATGTGACAGGACGCTTTATTCTAGCTGCATGCGATTCCTCCAGAGCAGTGTATTGTGAGCTATGATTTTAATTGAGCAAAGTGGATCACAAACTTTATACTTATCCACTGTGGTCAATAAATCCTCTCTGTAATGCTGCCGGACAGTGAATGACAGTCTTATTATGAAGCTGTTCCCGGCTCCATCACCACATGAGCAGTTGACTGTTGTGAAGCTGTGAACCATGAAATCATCACTCAAAGACTCCGACTAATATGATAAGTAAAAGGAGGAGGAAACCTGCAGCCCCTTATATGGCAAGGAAAAGACGTTTCTGCCAGAAAGAGAAGGACAGGGGAGTGTTTGCTTTTGAAGAACTGCATCACATATCCTTTAAACCATTCAGCTAAATAAATTAATTAATGGATATGTGGCTGGATGTTTGTGAATGTGGAAGTGCTGTTACCTCACTCTGTCATCAGAGTAGACCTCATCCAGGTTTTCTTAGTCCAACAGACAGGCCGACAATTAGTGCAATGACAGCAACCAGGACCAACAGGGCTAAGGCAACGATAATGTATTTCTACCAAGAGGAGAAGAGCCAGTTATTTGAACTTCAACTGAAAGTAGGGTACCATTAAAGAAGCTATAAACAGATACACTACGGTAGCTTTAAGCGATCACGTGGCTGAGGTTTGTCACTTGATGTTTTAAATCTTGTATAACTGAGATGTACAAATGTTTGTATTTGTGGCAATTTATTAACACAGAAAGAAAGACATACCCTCCGGGATTTCTTCTGGTATCTCACTGCTTTTTTGGTCTCTTCCTTTGCACGGAAAACATATTCGACCGCATTGGAAACATTCTTTTCAATGTTGTTAACCATCTCCCCCTGTTATTAATGAGAGAATCCAAATGCTTTTATTTATTATGTCTAACAAATGAACTTGGTATTACTGGTAAAGAAACATTGTGGCTACATATTAATCCACTTCTGAGATCAGAGGAAATACTATATCACAAAGTACACATTATTTGACAGATTCCTAATTGATAAAGAGTGGCTTTTACCTATGAAAGTTTCCAGTGAGAATTACCTGAGTTTCTACCAGCATTGCCATGTCCATGAACATTGCATGGAGCTCTCTGACGCTCGACTCCAGACGCATGATGTCCTGGTGTCGTGACTCTATCTCATTCACAGCCTGGCGTGAAATCTGGGAATCAGAGATGATCTGAGAAAGAAGGAGAGACAGACATGGTTAAGAAATCTGGGAATCAGAGATGATCTGAGGAAGAAGGAGAGACAGACATGGTAAAAAATCATCCATAAACAGCAAACACATTTCCAAAGGTGTGTAAAAACACATACTACTCCATGTTAAATGGTTTACTTCTGCTCGCCCACTAGATGGCAGTAATAGCCTTTAAACCTACAACAAGACTATGCTGTACATTAAGAATGAGAAAACTTACATCACATGTGAAGATGGATGGATTTCCACTTTCTAACATGTCCTCTAGTTCTTCGTTGGTAGTTACTCTTCCAGCTAAAACAATTTAAAAAAAAAAGGCGAGAAGTGATTATATCTAGCAATTGTATGAATTAATTACTTTATGGTTTACCCAGCAACAGATTTGATGTGGTTGTTTGCCCACAGTCACCTCCATGTACTTGAAACATTAAACTTAAACACTGATGAAAACTGAGTAAAACATAGTACAATAAAGCAACGCTTTTTAAAATTAATAGGCCTTTTTGACAGCAGACATTTTGCCGTGTTGGAGTATGAAAAACATAGGGGTAACTGACAACATCGCCACTAGCCTGTTCTATTGAAATGTCCCAGTAAGCCATAACTCTGTAACAGCGAGCCAGGACATGAACCTAGTTGTGGCATACAAGGTACTGCAGTAAACTGGTTTAAATCCTATCTGACCAACAGGACCTTCTCAGTTAGCCTCAGAAGTTTTACATCCTATACAGCACTTTGGTCAATTCATGTTGTTTTAAATGTGCTTATAAAAAAAACTTGAAACTAAACCGGCTAAATGGAAGTCACCCTTCATACACTTTATTAGTGGTGCAAAAATTATAATATAAAACAACTATCTGTGACAAATAATGAATTATCTAATGTACTCCATCAGTAGTGAGTGTTGCACAAGTGATAATAATGTAAACAACAAATGTTTGTACTTAGCCCTGGTACAATGTATACTGTTGTGTGTGTGTGTGTGTGTGTGTGTGTGTGTGTGTGTGTGTGTGTGTGTGTGTGTGTGTGTAATCCCAGGGTAATACATTTGCCTGGTAGAGTTGTGCATCTGCTGTGTCTCTTCTGACTGGGCCAACTAAAAAAATTATGTCTCTACAGGCGACACCACTACAATCCTAATGCTGATTTTCAGAGATATATATGATGTACTGTACTGCTTAGTGAAATGACTACTTAAGGTGCTATTCCAACTGTAAAACCTGATAATGGGTTTGACAGTGTTAAAGTAAAGAGCACTGAGGGTTACTTCTGAAGTTAGGAGACACTGTGAGACTTTTTTTTAGGAGCCAAATGATTTGGAGTTTTGGAGGCTAAGGAAAAACTCTAAATGTCAGCGCAACAGTTGTAAAAATGCATCAGAGATCTGTTAATTTAGATGATTTATTGTTCAATTATAGTCATCATAAGATTCCTCATGTGTCCGGCACACCTGGCCAATAAAGCAGACTCTGATTCTGATTAGAGCTGTTTGAAATACAGCTGATGAAACTCTATAATCAGAAAGCTTTCTTTTCCTGAAGCCATGCCTGCTGTTGTACAGCATTCTCCCTGGAGAGACAGACCTCTGTGCAGGTGCTTTCTGTGTGTCACATGCCTTTTGTGATCACCTATTCCTCAGAGAGACAGAGCTGAACCGAGCAAAACACATCACCACCAGCAGCTCATCAACAAACATCCAACATAAAAGGTGTCACTTCTGAATGATGTAAACTGTAAGTCTGGGACAGTGCAGGTCCAGGAGCACGTAGCCATGTCAAAGACAGGTAGACTGCTGCCGCTGAGCCCTCTGCCTGTTTCCCAGGCAACACAAACACAGTGAGGCGTCTCCGGTATCAGGCTTTCTGCCTGCAGTGTGGCGAAGCCTCTCATGAATGCTTGCTGCAGGGACTGTGGGAGACAGTCCTAGCTTTTGCCTTTCACTTTTGTCTCCTGTTACTCATGTACACAGTAGTGCCCCTGATACACACTGGATTTGCACTTGTTTGTCACCGTAATTCTGAGCAGAGGTGACCAAACACACGCCTCAGACTGGTGGAGGTTATGTGGTTGTCTATTTACAAAGACAAACATGTTGAACACAACTTAAAACTAATAAGCTTGTATTAATGCTATTATACCTACTGTACATACTAACTTATAGTGTATATTTAATAGTTTTCATTATGCTAAATCTCACTTAACTAAATGTAGATTCTGTAGATTATGCTATAGACAGTAAAGGTGCTGTTTAACAGATCCTTAATTCTGGTTTGTCAAACATAACCCTGGAAGGTTATGTGTCTTGATATAATCAGTTGATCATTTCTGCTACTTCAACTACTGCTCATTTACGTTCCATCAAAATTCTCACAAAACACTGAAAGTCCAGTGTCTGGATGTGATCGGGTGTGATTTTGGTATGCGCAAAAGGAAAAACCCTGTCTTGTCCTGCTGCTGGTCTGTTTATCAACTGTTAGGTTAGTGTCCAGAGAAGCGAAGAGGAAACCAGGGTGGTCTGTTTCCTGGATCCTGCCCTAACAAAGCCTCAGGATTCTATCTGTTACTCTTTACCTCCAGACTTTCAAATCTAGCACTCACAAATCTTGTACCACACGACCAAATTCGAGCTACTCAAGCATCTGTACTAGCATTCTACCTCAATAATAATTATTTAAAAGCTTTAAAGGCTATTCTCTAAATATAACCTGGAATTTCAGGGTCACGGGAGTCTTATTTGTCACTTACTTATCTCCAGCTGTCTCTGGATCCTTCCTTTGCTTCTTTCCCGAAAGGACACTTGAGCCTCATTGTACTGGGTCATGGCCTCCACAAACTTCCTGGAGAGAACTGTGTGCTGAGGTGAAAACACAGTGACTGAGGGTGAGAATGCAGGCATTTCAAACTGCAGACTTTTATAACTTAATACCTCATAGAGGAGTTCTGTGAAAGATGCTTCGATTGTTGCAATTAAAAGTATATTTTAATAGGTATTTCTATGCAAGGTTCAGAATTACACACACAGACAAAATGCGATGCCAGACACATATTGAATTGAATATCACATATTGAATGTAATATGTGTGTATGTGAGGAATTAGCAGTCACTGGTTTGTTTCCTGACCTGTGTTTTCTGGATCCTGAAGTCAACAGAGGATCTGTTAGCTACATCATCTTTGGGCATACTTTGCTCCATGGCTTCAGAGGGAGAGAGAGTTATGAGCATTTTCAGCTTCATCATGTAGTCGGTAAATATCAAAGTGAGATAATAATCACGTCATGGTTCGACTCACATTTTAGTTTGGCTTGCACCACATTGGCAGTGCCTTTGATATCGTGGGTTAATGCATCCAGTTGATCCTTTGTTCCTTCACACACACACACAGGAAGCACGTCGGACTGGGTTTGTTAATTGGAAAAAATAATGCCATCTAGCTAATCACTGTGAATCTGCCTCCTGTAAATATTGGATTTACTATGATATCATCCGGTAACTTGGCAACAACCTGCAGTGTTACACAGGTCCTACAGCACAACACATGAGCCTTTTAGTTCTCTGGTGTTTGTTTTTCCACATCTTGTTATATGTTACAACCACTGATGACGTCATGGCAGTGTAAACTGGGTAATAATGAAAAATAGGACAGCACTCCAATAAACAGATTGTTTATCCTAAAGTCGTACGGACGTTTCTGGGCACACATCCTTCCTCAATGTCTGAACCAGCAAGAATACTGCAACTAAGCACAGGCGAACTCAATCAAGTGCAACTGCGTATCCAGTAGGGACACTTGTAAATCACATGATCATCAAAAAATACCAGACAAGCCCAGCATCACAAATTCAGTGAGAAAGTTTGAACTGCTCGTTCAGACCAGAGCGCATTAAAGTGCCCTAGTGATGAATCTATTGAATCCAGTAACTTTTTTTCTTGGTCACCTCCATGTCTAGGAACGTGAACAACTTCAGTGCCTATAAAACATAAATCACTGGCTGTGTTTAAAATGCCTGGCAACTGCTAGGCGATTGCTAAGCATTTCAATGCCCTCTGGTCAGACCAAGGAACTTAATTTGTGATGCTGGGCTTGTCTGGTATTTTCTAAAGATGTGATTTACAAGTCTCTCTGTTGGATACACGGTTGCACTTGATTGAGTTATATAGGTGCAGTATTGTTGCTGATTCGCACACCGAGGAAGGGCATCAGCCTGAAACGTCTAGGCTACAGTATGTAAGAATGATTATAATAATTCAGGGTTGAGTGTGTTTTCTTATTATCAATGTAAACTGGGGAGCACTGGTCTAGCAGTGTCCCCAGGCCTGAGCTCCAACAATGAAAACAAACATTTGCAAATGACAGCATAATTAGATCTCGTATTTTTAAAAGATGGTCCGAGTCAGAGCCAGCACTAAAATGGTGTGTGAACTTTGGAGGCAAACCTGCCGTTTTCCTCACAGGTTTCATCCAGGCAGCCAAACATTTACAGTGAGGAGGGAACTATAACAACGTTAGTGAAGCATTTGTTGTACTGTCACTCTGTCTCAAATGCTCAGCCAAAAAGTTTCAAGACCCTTGAAAGCACCAACACTGAAATTCAAATGCTCTGTCTCCATCCTCATTTCTTATAAAGACACACACTTACTTTGATCTGTGTTGGGTGCAGACAGAATCATGCTGTGAATCTTCCTCACCTCTTCCACTTGGTAGGAGAGCTTATCAAGGAATCCCCTGACTTCTTCCACCTAAATCAACCAAATAAAAAATCAATCAGTATGTTGGATCACCCTATTTAAGAAAACCAGCACACATTATTCAGTAAAACCCACCCTTCTGAAGAAGCTCTCCATGAAGGCATCTCTGTCCACTGTGACTGCAACATCCTCCTCTGCTTGGGTCCAGCTCTGTAACGATGTCAAATGCTGTTTGAGTGACTTTTTGTGCAGCCAGAGAGTTTTACCTGTCAAGGTCTTTCCAAGTAAAGCATGAAAAGACACTTACAGCAGTCAACTCGGCCAGTCGATCCTTCATCACACCGATCAGCTGAGCGCGTCTCCTGGCCAGGTAACTAATAAAACACCCACTGAGTCATCGGTAAGCTTCCATGTGCACAGGACTGAGGTCGAGATAGTCGACTTCAGATGAGTTGACCTGAGAAACGCGGCAGCCCTACATTAACGGAGTTAGGGAAGAGCGCGTCACATGGAAAAGTTTAATCCTATCTGAGTTTTGAATAGTAGGAGCTCTACAAAATAAAAGCCTAATTGTTTTAGGTCTGCTCTGTTTCGATCATTCTCATCGTACCACGGCAACAGATCTGTAACAGCTCCACACTATCTGTTTCCCCCCTGGACACGCCTTTTCTCCTGCCTCTCTCTCTTCCTCGCTCCCTCTATCTCCGCCTCGGGAGGGCAGAAACTAGTCCAACCTCAATTCAATTTGATCAGACCATTATGACAAACTAACCAAATTAGAGTAATATTATTCTATTTTTGACTGGTGGAAGGTACAAGGCCATATTATATTGCCTCCATTAAACACTACTGTTAAGTAGCCATCACTGTCTCCATGTTCACTAGTCTCTTGTGATTTATAATATGAAAAACAACGATGTTTTTTTTAAATCAACAGCAAACACACCACCAGCCAGTTACATGAGAGGGGTATAAATAATAGATGGGGCAGGGTGGTGACTAAACTGCTGACACGCGGTGTCGCTGTTTACCTTGATATGTATGCAAAGGTGACTTGGGGAGCTTGTGACGGGGCTGGTACTGCTGCTGATGACGTCCCCACCTGTGGGTATGGCCCAAATGATTCAGGAACAACGTTTTTCTACGCTACATCATTTCATACATCACAGTAGCAGGACATACAGTGTGTGATAAGTGTTTTTTATTTAGTGTATCTCCCTTCACCTTCCCACATTGGTACCAATAAAAACGTTTCCAGTGATTTCTGGGGGTGTTGTCCTGGACCCTAATTTAATCCAATATCCAAATTATCCATGAGACCGCATGTTTATACGCATCGTTTATCGAAACAGTTATTGGATTCATTGCATCTCTGGAGCTATTTGGGCCGCACTGGGTAAATCCTGATCTCATTCATTCCCCGCGCAGTCTCCAATTTCGCACAAATAATGCCATTTACGCACAGCACTGACGCTCCTCCTCAGAAGATCCAAAAATGACATCACGTTTTGCAATTCCCACGTTCAGCCCAACAGCACAGTACGCCTCCTCGGACCATCTAGGCTCCTGGCTATTTCCAGATGCAGGCACAGAAACTCGCAGACACTGGTTCAGCATAGGAATATCGATCACGGATGACACTTTTCTGCACGGTGGAAGTTGGGCTCCAGATTATCATGAAAGGGCAACGGCATGGCAGAACACTAAATTAATTTCTTTTTATAGTGAACTACTGTTATTATTTATATGTGTTTTTAGGTTTGGACACATGGACTTATCAGAAGTTTTCACATCTATAATGAGTGTCCCCTCCTGGATTCATCTTTATTTGGGGATTTAACAATTGTTTTAGAAAATACTCTAGGATATATTGTACATTTTTTGAGAAACTATGGCATTTTCTTTGCAAACTCACCTTTTTACAGTTTTTATCTCCTGTGTTAAGGTAAGCTTATAAAAGACATTGCACAAACACCCTGTGATCATCTGTTGAAGCCTTATATATCCATTTGCTTTCATCACAGGTTTATGCTCATGTGGTACAACCTGCAAAGCATCCAGGTAGTAATGAATTTTTGTATGTATGTATGGCGTGATTGCTATCAGTTTTCCATGCTGTTTTAAGTTGCCACATTTGAATAAGATGACATTAGACAGCTATATTTTGGACCACACAATGAACGGTGAAAATATAGTGTGCTAACTTTCAAGCCACAGGATGTTATTAGTTTGTTCACACTCTTCTCACTAATCAAAACAGTCCACTACATGAACAAGTTTTGTTGAGTTCATTATTATCAACATTTAATCTCCCCCAAATCCAAAATGGATTGAACTTTTAATAAAGCGCCTGATAGGGGGAAAGCTCTTTCTGGATGTTTGTTTACCCGTGACCTCTCCATCCAGGCTTGCAGGTGTTGGCCACAGCCTCACACTACTGGCCTCTGGATGCTGTGGACGGAATCCATGAACTATGGGACCAGATCGGAAACAAACCAGGCTATGTTAACGGAACTAACATAAGTATGTGCATGTGTAAACAGACTGTATATAGTCATGGGAATGCACCACCTGAATGCCTGTTTCTTCTGAGTGCTCGTTGCATGGTCTCAAGCTGGTTTTCACCAGCCACCTTCCAACCACAGCCATCATGCTTTACAATGTATTAAGATCTTTTATATTATATGTTGTTTGCTATTGAAATTATAGGACAAATATCTGGCGTGTTTAGTAATGTGTAATTTAAAATGTTGCAGTACTTTACATATAGTATCCTATAATCTGTAGCTGGTAAAAGTCTGACAAAATGTAAGGGATAGCTCTTTGTGTCTGCAAATTTTCAGTCATCCAGGTCATAGTAAGCTGAAAAAACATAGAAAAAAATCATCTGGACTTGGTTTTCAAGCCTCTTGGATGAGTGATGAAATGTCTTAAAAACCAAATGTCTTCTATGTAAAAACAAGCCAAGATGATTTTTTTCTATGTTTTTTCAGATTTTTTTTTTTTTTTTTTTAATTGGTGAAGTGAACTGAAAGATAATTACTTATTTTCTATAAGTGCAAGTTTAAAAAAGGATATTATTGAAGAGGGATCAGGTATAGACTGGGGCATGATGTGTGGAGTCACTCTGAGTTCTGTTTGAGCGCTGCCACCGTGCACTCAACTCAGCATCACTCTGTCTCATACCTGCACACCACGTCCCTCCCATTGTCTTCCTTCTCACTGGTCTCTTGTGTCTCATGTAGGTGTGAATCACTGTTTTTCTCTGTTGTCTTTGTCCAGCTCTCAGAGTCCACAACCATACTGTGCTCCCTTCTTCCCATAACTCTTCCTATGTGTGTACCAATGACTCTGCCTACACTAACATTTCTGCAACAGTAGGTGAGGATCAGTCACTTTCCGCTCACTGAAATTCATCTGTTCATCCCCCACGGCTTTCTGTTGTCCTCTCTGTATTTACACACAGCTGAGCACAGCCTTTTATGCTTTCCTCTAGTCTTTTGTCTGTGCAAGTCAAAGTGAGGAATTCAAAGGCTTTTATTTATTTTTACTGTTCACTGACTTTAGTCAAACTAGAATTGCAACATATTGATTTGTTTAAGCCGCTCTATTAATGCCTGTAGGTTGTTTTATAGAATACCAAGAAAGTTGTAAAATCTGCATTTTCATCAGTTTCATCAATTTATGATTAGTTGTCTATAAAGGGAGTTTGGATAATGTGTTGCACAAACCAATAACCAAGAATTTTGACTATTTGGCACTAAATAGACCTACTGGCTGCAAAACACTGCTTGGCATTTTCAGGCTATGCAATGCCCTAGTTCTGTTTGTTGTCGCAGACATTGTTGAAGGAATGGTCAACAAGGGCATCTTTCTGAATGGAGATAATGGCGGTACCTTTCTTCACTTTGGGAACTACCAAAACACTTGCATTAGTGACCCAACTTTGTGTGGCCCTCAGGGTGAGTACACTCTAGTTTATGTATACAATAATGTGGCAAAAATGATAATAAATCAAATTATTTTATTTACTATGTCAGTCTTAATGGTTACACTTGCTTTTCCATGTTGTTCTAGGGATTACTTTTTCCTTTTTTTGGAAAAACCATGAGGCAGAGTCACGTTTTGCTGTAGCCTCTGGAGGGAAAGTTATCTCCAATGGCTTCTCTGTCTATATCAATAACTTTGGAGGATATGTGGAGTTTTACACTCGAGGCAACAACCACAGATGGAAGGCTAACATCAGAGTTCCAGGTGAATGAATCAACCTTTACATTGCAGTTCTTTAAGTTACATTTCCCCTAAGCATCCATGAATAGTGTACTGTATTTTAGTCTTGGTGATATATTGCTTTTTTTTTATCATAAATTGTTAGTTATGTTGTTGCATTCAAGGTTTAGTTAACTCAAACCAGATGTAACCACAGCCTTTTGATTTGGCTAGTAAAGGATGTTGCTGTATCATAAAACATAGTTATTAAGGAGATGCAGTTTAGCATCTAACCATAAGTGCAATAACAGCAGTGCAGAGTGCACAGTATCTACAGTATCTTTGTTCTGGAGGCTCCTGAAGCGCCTCCCAGAGGGCAGGAGGTCAAACAGTTTGTGAGCAGGGTGAGAGGAGTCTTTGAGAATACTGTGAGCATATCGGAGACAGTGTTCCCTGTGGACACCCTCAGTGGATGGAAGTGGAGTCCCTGTGATGCGTTGGGCAGTTTTCACCACCCGCTGCAGCACCTTGCGGTCGGAGACAGAGCAGTTTCCATACCAGACTATGATACAGCTGGTCAGGATGCTCTCGATGGCACAGTGGTAGAGGTCCACCAGGATGGCTGAAGACAGGTGGTTCTTCAGTGTCCTCAGGAAGAAGAGGCGCTGGTGAGCCTTCTTAACCAGGCTGCGGGTGTTGGTTGTCCAGGACAGATCCTCTGAGATGTGGGACCCCAGGAATTTGAAGCTGGAGACACATTCAACAATCATCCTGTTAATATGGATCGGGACATGTGTGCCTCCTTTCTCCCTCCTGTAGTCCACAATGAGCTCCTTGGTCTTGTTAGTACTAAGGAGCAGGTTATTGCAGCGCACCACATGACCAGGTGCAGTACCTCCCCCCTGTAGGCTGACTCATTGTTGTTGCTGATGAGGCCGATCACCATGGTGTCTTCTGCAAACTTGATGATGGTGTTGGAGCCATGCAGATCCCTGCAGTCATGGGTGAAAAGGGAGTAGTGGAATGGGCTCAGCACACAGCCCTGCGGTACGCCAGTGTTGAGGATAATGGTGGAGGAGCAGGTATTGTCTGACCTAACATGCTGAAGCCTGTTGGTAAGAAAGTCCAGAATCCAGTTGCAGAGGGAGGTGCTCATGCCCAGGTCACCAAGTTTGGTGGTTAACTTGACCGTGTTAAATGCTGAGCTGAAGTCCACAAACAGCATTCTTGCATAAGTGTTGTTGTCCAGGTGTCTGAGTACAGAGTGCAGTGCTATGGAGACTGCATCCTCCATGCTCCTATTCCTTCGGTAAGCAAATTGGTGGGGGTCCAGTGTGGGTGGGAGACAGGTCATCAGGTGTGCCAGGACCAGGCACTCGAAGCACTTCATGACAATGTGTGTGAGTGCTACAGGGTGGTAGTCATTCAGGCATGTCAGGGTGGAATGTTTCGGCACTGGCACAATGGAGTTGGTTTTGAAGCACGTCAGCACAACTGCTCGGGTGAGGAGCATTTTAAAAATGTCCGTAAAGACACCAGCAAGCTGTCCTGCAAATGCCCTGAGCACGCGTCCAGGACTCCCATCAGGGCCAGCAGCCTTGTATATGTTGATCCAGCTCAGAGTAGCATACACATCAGTGGAGGTCAGTGTGCGTGATTGGTGGTCTGCGAAGGGTCTGAACTTGATAGCTGTCTCCTTGTTGTCCCGGTTGAAGCAAGCATAGAAGTCATTTAGTTCATTGAGGAAGGAGACATTTGTGGTTGTTGGGGTGGAGTTGCTGGGCTTGTAGTCACTGATAACCTGGATGAAATGTCAAACACTGTAATGGTCAGAGTATGACCAATACCGTCAATTCAATTTCTAAAATAAAATGTGTATTGTAATGAGATGAAATGATGTGTTTTGACAAAGGAAAATAATCCATATGAGGATAACACCATGTGAAATGCAATGTAATCAGTGTTCTGGTCACAGGGCATCATATCTTCATTTTGATTTGAGTGAGGATCAGATGACATCTTGTTCTTATATTGTGTGACATAATGTTAAACTGTCAGTTCTCCTGCATTTCACATGTCAGTACAAGTTTGGTTTTGATGTCAGTGAAGACTATGAATGTTACATTTTAAATGGTCTACACTCAGTACATGAAGAGGTGAAAAAGAGAGTTTAAATGTTTTAGAAGGGGTGGTCTGGCACATATGGTTCATATTTTAACCACAAATGAGACTGTGTTCTGTTTGTTTTCTCACAAATGTTTTCAAACAGTGAATCTACTGTATTTTCTTTTGGGATTCCTTCAGAGAAACATTGTGAAATTCATTGCTAAAAGCCAATATGAACCGTTGCCTTCAGTTCTTAGGGGCACACAGGATCTAATAGAAAAAGTTTAAAGTTGAAACAGACTACAAATCTATTTGTCATCTGACAAAAAAATGTATCAAAAACCAAGCTACTTTTTGATTTTGTGATTATTTTGTATTGTTGTAAAACTTTGGTGACCCATCAACTTTTCATTTAGTGCCGTTCAGTATAAGGCCCAGTTTGTCTATAGACAATGTTGCTTTTGTGTATGAATAGATAAATACCTGCAAAGATAATGACATCAGCCACAGCTGTTTATGTTTTGCGGTAATTAGTGGTGAGTAGCTGTACCTGCTAGCTATTTGAGCATTGTTATTGTTAGCATTTAGCAGCGCCTCACAGAGCTGCTAGCATAGCTGTAGACGTCAGTCAAAATGCAAACGCTTTCTGGTTCTAGCTTTTCATTTTTTATTTTATTTATTTATCAATTTATTTATTTTGGCAGCTATGGCAGTAAGCTAAATGTATTTGAGTTTTAGACTGTTGTTTAAACAATACAAGCAATGTCACCATGCTGTGGGATGTAACAGTGGTCATTTTTCTTTTTTTATTTATTTTTACATTTAATTAAATACACAACATAAATCTAAAACAGTCACTACAAAATCAGCTGCGTGCTCACACACACACACACACACACACACACACTGTATTTGTACTTCTGTCCTTGTGAGGGCACTCACTGACATAATGGGGCGACTGTGGTTCAGTGGGTAGAGCGGTTGTTTCCCAGTGGGTTGGAGGTTCAAATCACGGTGCCTGTAGTCCACATGTCAAAGTGTCCTTTGGCAAGACACTGAACCCCCAAGTTGCCCCCGATGGTTAGAGCCATCGGTATGAGTTGGTGCCACAGATGGCTTCCTCGGTTCTGTACCAGAAACAGATTCCTTGTGTCTGTAACATACTTGGCCAAATAAAGGTTATTATCCTTATAATGCATTCCCTAGCCCCTTCAGCACTACATGCCGTCCCCTAATACCTAATTCTAACCTGAATGCTAAGTCTTAACCATCAAAAGGCTGTTTCAGAAAGTGAGGACCAGCCAAAATATCCTCACTTTCCAAAAATGTCCTCACTTTGTAGCAAAACAAAACAAAAACATTTTTGGTTCTCGCTATATAGCAAGTACAACACACACACACACACACACACACACACCAAGTCAGAGGTTACATAGCCGATTATTCATGAGACCATTGCATCATTTAAGAAAAACGCACACATTTTGTCTTCATTTTTCCACTGGTTCAACAACACTGTCAATATGAACCGTTTCTGAATCCCAACAGTGGACATTTTTCAAAACTTTCTGACAAATGTACCAATGGATTTATTGACTGAAAAAATAATCTTTAGATAATTAGTTGCAGCAAAAAAATTACAGAACTTATATGTTCCACTCACTCACTTTCAGCAAAGTAGTGCTTAAGATGTGAAGTCAAATTAATACAGGAACCTCTGCGTCCTGCTCAGGTTTTGATAATTTCCCCATTCTGTTTCTTTAGCTCCAATCACCCACCTTTGCAACCTTAACATTTGTAGGGTATTTTTAAAAAAACAGCTAGTTATTTTTTAAATGTGCCATTATTCTGTTCTGGTCTGTCTTTCAGGGCCCTACTGGACCCACATTCTCTTCACATGGACAAAAATGGATGGTCTGAAGGTTTACATCAATGGGACCTTCACTGCTGGTGACACAGCTGGTGGTGTCTCAGAGAATTATGGCGACCCCTACCCTGACCTTGTCATTGGAACTGGCAGCGACAAGGCCTATGGTCACTATGTAACAGGCGCCTTTGACGAGTTTGTCATCTGGGAAAGGGCTCTTTCACCTAGAGACATTTTGCTCTACTACAATGCAGCCATAGGTAGGACATCACACTCCACTGGAAATTATTTCCTGTCATTCTGGGATATTGCATGTCTATTAAAATGTCTCCCCCCTCTTGACTCTGCAATGTGGAAACAGGTTAAAAATGTGTTTTCTATTCTTGTCTGTCTATCCACTGCCTTCATGCATAAAAGCAAGAAATTATTCAAATAAACCCTACTTCCCTCAAGTATGAAATATTTTCAAGACCTTCCACTACATGAGCGCCATGGTTCACATAGTTCTGACACCTTATCAATGTTTATTAAAGTGCAGAGGCATGCTGGGTTGCAGGGGGCACATCATCTAACATGCTTAGACAAAAACCCCAGACTATTGTCTGTTTTTGTTCTCTTGTTGTTTATTTCCTTAGGTCAGTAAAGTGCCATAAATGGACAAAACATGTTGACATTTATAAGAACTTTGAAACAATTTCATGCCCTTATGTCATAATCTATATTACCACATTTCCTGGCAGTCTGATAAATATTCAGAACTTCATGAAATGTACCTTTTTGGCTAGTAAGGTAAATTGTTCTTGTGTTGTGTTTGAAACATAAGTGATGGTGCACTCTGTTTCGTCCATTATGTACAGTGTAATAGCACAAAAAAACTATTACTGTGTATTGCTGTCAACAGGTAACAACAGATGAAGCATAAAGTGTTGACCTTTTCCTCCAGTTGTTACCAAAAGCAGTATATTCCACAGACCATCATAAGGCATAAAGACTGAATGTTATGGTTACAGAAAAGTATTTTTACCTCTCCGCAGCACAC